>NW_026586463.1:4195475-4245397 GCF_907164565.1 Psammomys obesus
ATATTTAGTATGTGTTTCTCCAATGATTTTTTTATGGTAATGTAATTGTCAGGCTTATTCAGGACCCTAAGAGGATGAAAGTAGAGTTTTGTCTGCCCAGAACTGCCATGAAGAATATATTTTTCAATATACTTTTCCCTCTCAATAGACTTTATTCTCCAGCAGTTTTCGGTTTACAACAAAGATAAAGAAGGGATAGAGATTTCAGATCCTTCTTTGCCTCCACAAACCTCGCCTTTCTCATTCCATATCATCTACCACTTTAAACTGATGGATGTCAGCTGTTTGCAACTTTCTTTGCTTGGTGTTTCTTTGACTACTAATAGAGTTGAATTTGTTTTTGTTCCACTTGTATTGTTGTATGTATTTTTCATTGTCTTTCCCATTTGTTTATAGTAGTTCAAGTATCTTAATGATTTAAAAATAATAGAGTAAGTCCTTAATACAGCAGGGATACTATTACTTTTTGCAGATGCTGTAAAAATTTCCTGTTTGGGTTTTTGCTTTCTGCCCAATAATAATTTATATTTTTTGATATAATATGTAGCAAGAAAAATGTATAATTATTTCATTTTATTCTTCACTTTTATGTTTTTCAATACATTTTAAAATTTGTTTAAAAGGCACCAGGATACATTAAAATGTCACATGAGAGAGAAACAATGATGGCTCGCTGAGTCAGTGAAGCTCCTCTAGTGTTCTAGTCCATATGACGAAAGTCTCCACATCCTTGATTATGGAGAATGCATCCGTGTGAAGAAATGGAGAATATCCTATTAATTCTTTCTTTAGGAACCAAAATTCTCATTAATAACAACAACAACTATTCTTTCAATTAATCAGCCTTTAAAAAGTTTCTGTATATCAAAGGCATGGACCTCCCTCATTTGGAAACAGAGGTCAAAACAGTATCAGAGAATTCCTATCCACAACTTTAAACAAATGCTTCCCTCCAGTTATTGTAACAAGTATTTTCTTCACTACAGGTCTCTAAAAGCTGCCATCTATGTATATGTACTGAAAAGGTCATTGCGTCCCAGGTAAATATTGAACAGAATTCAACAACAACTCACATGTTTGCAAAAATTGTTCAAATATTAAAAGAAAGAAAGAAACCTTGTAAGTCCAAATCTGGGAAAAAATGGCCAATTGCCAAATAATAAAAATATGACTTTAGATTCCTCTCTTGCAATGGTAAATACCAAAAAAAAAAAAAAAAAACCCAAGGAAGTTATCAAGTCGTCAAAAATTCAAATTTATTGTCATTTAAGGTGGCTTTTATATATGAAGTAAAAGACATTTAACTATAGTAACATATATTATTGTTAACAAAATTTTTGATAAACAAAGGAGACATGAATAGTGCAAAGGTATGAAAAATATATCCAAGCATGATTCATTCTGATCACTCTGGCTTTGCACCTAATCTTGAAAGAGGCAATATTAAATGTGAATATTGTACAATTGAACTATAGACCTTACGATCCAGATGTAAGTGAGCTAACAATTTCTGAATGCAAAAACAATGGAGACAAACACTGAAATCAGCCCAAACAAAGCCAAAGTGATTTTGGTGATCTTGTTTGTAACATATCTTTAAAGAAGTTACATCATGTAAATCAATAATAATCCAGTTCTCAGATCTCAGACACCCCTTGAAAAACTGAGAAACAGAGTGCAGATACAGGCAGACTTACATGTGCCACAATAAATGCAAGCCAGTAGCAAGAGCTATAATCACTGACATTGCCCAGAATTGTTCAAATATGTGCTGCTCTAAGGTGGTTTTATTTCAATCTTTATATTTTCCATATGATTTAAATTTCCTGAGCTCATTCAGAATCTTCTATTGACCATTTTCTCCCTTATTATGGATCTCAAGGGGGGGGGATTTAAATACATTACTTACTATTGATTAAAAAAATCAGTGTATGCTTTTAAAATATGATCATTAATGGAATTTAAAAGCACTTCGAACTATGGGAAAACTTAAAGAAGAGGTCAAATTTCTAGTAAGTCTGAGTAAAATAGATATATGACATATATATATATATATATATATAAATGTAATTATAATTGGGTATTTTAAAATGTAATAAATTGAAAACATCAGAAAGCATTTGAAATAGAAAACTGAGGCAAGTTTCTTTTTCTTGAAAAATTGCACCAGGAAGAACTAAAGATTGTAAGGTGTGGCTTAATTCGAGAAGAGGTTTGGCCTGATGGGTTTCTGCAGAGGTAGGAGCGCTGAAGTAGAAAACCACAGCTGTAAAGTACAGTCTCATCAAACCAACGTGCCGCCTCACTTCAGGGCTGAAAATGCAGGGGAAAGTTTAAAGAGAAAGTTCTTGATGGAATAATAACAGGGGGTAAGATCCCACATCTCCATATAAAGAGTGCTTCAACTTTTTAACCTCTGTGTGGGAAGACTGTAGGGTACAGGAATGGCAGTGCTGAGGAGGACAGAGTATCTGGAAATTGATGGTGTGTTCTAAGAGCCTTTGCACTCATTCATATAACGTCTGTGTAGTATCAGTAGATACTTAACAGAGGAAAGACATACTTTGCCATTTGAGCCCAAACAAACACATTAGCCACTAAGACAAGAGGACGACATTCACACAACACAAGACGATTCTAAATCATTGCAACATTAATATAATCTCTAGTTTCCATCCAAATATTATTAGACTTGAAATAAGAATAGGCTTTCTCAGGAAAAAATGGGAGCCAATCATAATACGATCTCAAGTGAGTTCAGGTGTTGGTTATAAGAGATCAACATTTCACACATAATTAGAAAAACTATGCCCAATGAACTAAAAATTAAAAAAAAAAGTTTTTCAAAAAAAATTCTGGTCCTTTCTTATTTCTTCCCTCCATATTACCTTCCTCTTTTTAAAATTTATTTTTATATTAATTACAGTTTATTCACTTTATATCCCAGCTGTAGCCCCCTCCCTCCCTCCCTCCCAATCTCATCCTTTTTTCCTCATCTCCCTTACCCTTCTTCAAGTCCATTGATAGGGGTGGACCTCCTCCCCTTCCATCTGACCCTAGCCTATCAGGTCTCATTGGACTGGCTGCATTGTCTCCCTCTGTGGCCCGGTAAGTCTATCCCCCACTCAGGGGGAGGTGATCAAAGATCTAGCCACTGAGTTCATGTAAAGACAGTCCCTGTTTCCCTTACTAGGGAACCCACTGAACTTCCATGGTCTATATCTGTGCAGGGGTTCTAGATTATCTCCATTCATGATCCTTGGTTGGAGAATCAGTCTCAGAAAAGACCCCTGGATCCATATTTCTTGGTTCTTTTGCTCTCCTCTTATTTCTTGAAAATATCAGAATAACTTTTCCAATTTCTGCATAAAAGCTAGCAATAATTGGTAGAGATTGTACTGAATTTAAGTCCACAGACATGGAATATCGTTCTATTTACTTACAACTTCATTTTCTCACCAGCAACACTTTGTAAATTTGGTTTACAAAGCAGATACTTATTTTAAAATTATTTGTATATATTTCTGTTCTTTTGAGTCCTATTTTGACTTGAATTTTCTTACTCTGATTTCCAGGTTGATTGTTGGTAGTATAAAAAACTGTGATAGACTTTTGTAAGTAGTCTGTGTACCATGATTCTGCTAAACTACTTTATGAATTCAAACACACATGTATTTACTTTTCAAAACAAACTTTTAAAAATTTTAGATTTATAGAATTATTGTGAAGCTAGAAAAGGGCATAGTTTATTTGTACTTGGATACCTTGGTATTTTTTTACATATGGAATTATATCATATGCAAATAACAAGAGAATTAGTTATGTTTTCAAAATCTGATTTCTATAATAGTCACACTACTCTATATTCCCAACACAGTACATAAGAGTTATTTTCCATCTCCTTATCAACATTTGCTGTCATTTGTTTCCTGATGGTAGTCATTCTGACTGAAATGAAAATAGTTCCAAAAAGTCTGGACACAGGGGTCTTTTCTGAGACTGATACTCCAACCAAGGACAATGCAAGGAGATAATCTAGAACCCATAGAACCGCTGCACAGATGTAGCCCATGGCAGCTCAGTCTCCAAGTGAGCTCCCTAGTAATGGGAACAGTGACTGTCTCTGACATGAACTCAGTGGCTAGATCGTTGATCACCTCCCCCTTATGGGGGGGCAGCCTTACTAGGCCACAGAGGAAGACAATGCAGCCAATCCTGATGAGACCTGATAGGCTAGGGTCAGATGGAAAGGGGAGGAGGACCACCCCTATCAGTGGACTTGGAGTGAGGCATGGGTGGAGATGAGAGAAGGAGGATGGGACTGGGAGGGGATGAGGGAGGGGGCTACAGCTGGGATACAAAGTGAATAATTATCTATAATTTATAAAAATAAATTAATTAAAAAATAAGTTTTAATTTGTATTTATCTTATGGCTAAAGATGTTGAACACTCTAAAAATGTTTATTAGCTATTGCAACTTTTTCTTTTGAAAACTTTGCTCAGTTCATTAGCCCATTTTTTTTACCAATTTATTTTTGTTTATTTTTGAGTATATGTTTGTAAAGTGTGGATATTTTTTAATTGGCTATATAAATGGCCAAATTTTTCTCTATTCACCTAATTTTTTTAATAACTCAGCGATCTGTTAAAATAATGGTGGTGATAAGTCCAGGCTTATCAATTTATTGCTGGTTTTATATGGAGCACATTTAAAATTATTTTTGGAGAATTTTGCTGTCTTATCAAAATAAGATTTTTTTCATTTGTTAGGTAGCTACACCTTTTGAAATAATAACTGCTTAACTTTATCAAGTGTTTCTAACACAACTTGCCACTAATAACTTGATTTTCTATTTTAAGATATTTTATGGTAAATTACTTGAGAGATTTTTGTTGTAAATTCTTAAGAATCTTGAATTAAACTAAACAATATTTACTATTTTGAATGTACTATTAGATTTAGTTAATTTTTTTTTTGTATCTACGTTTAAGTTAGTTTAAAGGTTTATCTTTTTTGTTGCCTGGCTTTGGCCACAAAATATTGTTTATGCAAACTTTAAATAAGACTTGCCTGCTTTGTAAAAATACTTGTTGGTTGCTAGCTCTATAGTAGGGAGTTTTTGCCACCACCCCAATCCTTTAATTTCATTTATTTGTTCAAGTACTATTTTTCTTATTTTTTCAAAGTTGGCACTTTGTATTCTAGATGTATTTATTTAGTCCAAGTTCAATTGAGCAAATGTCTGCCTGGCAATAATCCAGGGGGTTTGCAGCACTCTGGGGTACCTTATTGATAGCCTGGATGGATTCCATCAGGCACAAGATGTAATTCAATAGAAGCATTAGTTTTTCACTTGCTCTCTTCTCTCTCACACACAAAAAGTCAGTGCCCACACAACAACTATAGATGAATCATGTGGTAAATTAGAAAACAAGTTGTGAATTGCCTGGGTCTTAAATAAAAGTGAAAGAAGGAAATGGCATTTGGATTATGAGAGTGGCAGAAAAGGACCCCAAAGATTAAGGCAAAAAAAGAATGAGGCAAGGTGAAATTATGTCCCCAGGATAAAGACTGGGTCTGTTTTCAGGATCAGCACCAGGCACAAGTGTCTGGGATCAGTTATTAGATTAATGGATACCCAGGTACCCTCAGCATAAAGGAATCAATAGTTGAGTGTAGAAAAAAAAACCAAAACAAAACAACATACTTGAGGTCTTTAACAGGAGTCTTATTTTTCTGGAAAAGAGGGAGAAACATGTAGTAGAGAAATATTTTCTAAGCAAGATTTGAAAGAAACAAGCATTGACTAATGTTCCTACAACTGTGACCTCATTCTGCCAAAGAAGAAGCATCAAGGTTTCCGTTGGGCTCTCAACGGCTGTCAGGCAACACGGCGGCAACTTCTTGCCCTGGGCACAGTCAGGCAAGCACAGGGCACGAGGGGCCAAGGAACACAAGAGCAGCAGAGGCCTCAACCCACGGCCCAGGCCCAGCAAGTGCTGCGCATGCTCCCGCTGTTGTCCCGCGGGCAGGCCACAGCTTCCATCCTGCGCATGCGTACAGGGCGACTCAGGCTCAAAGAGGGTCCTCCTACCCTGTGCCTGGGGAATGGAGGCCTCTGAGAAAGAGGCATCAGCGGTGGTGGCCCCTCATCCCGGAAAGCTGGATGAAAAACTGTCTCCCGGAACTCGGGGGAAACAGTTAGGAGGCGTGGACTCCTATGACTTGACTATTCTTCATTTCAACGATGTTTACGATGTGGACTCGCATACTGAAGAGCCCGTAGGAGGCGCTGCTAGGTGTGGGCCGCCATCTTCCTTGTCATATGCTGGAGGGGGAATGGAGGGTGGTGACTTTGGAAACTTGCAAGAAGGCATGGAAGCTGGCAGGGAGTCTTTTATTCTAAACCTTTGGGGCCACTGTTTAAGCTCCTTTCTGGATTTAGATAGTAATTCCAGTGGTTTTAGGACAACAACAACAACAACAACAACAAAACAACAACAACAACAAAAAAAACCCCAAAAAACTAAGGTAGTATCTGCACAAAAGCAGATTGGAAACTTGTGTCATCTATGGGAGAATACGCTCTTTTAATACAAACCTGTATTCCTACTATCCATTGTGTGATCTTGGCCGCAGACTTAATATGTCTTGACCTCGTTTTGTCAGTTTTTAAGTATAGATGTTTTTCTTGTGACTAAGTGAGGTAAATTATGGAAAGCTCTATGGTATGAAATTTGTAATAATTAACCTCTTCCTCCTTTTTTTTTTTTTTCACTTTGAAATTTTAAGTTCTCAGTGAGACATCTGTAACTATTAATTGTCAGGTACCCAAATAATTTTTTTCACCTCTTTTTATTTTGCCAAGATTTACAAACTCACAACCCTGCAATGAGCAAGAAAGGAAGGAATTTAAAGAATGGTAGAATGTGAATAAATAGAGATGGGGACTGTTTCAGGGTTGGGGTTTTCAGGACTTCAATATTCATATATTTTGATTTTTTTTCATTTTGTGTGTTTTAAGTGGGTAATATGAGGCAAATTGCTCATATTATTTTGCCCAAATTGCTCAGAAAGCTGGGCGTCATTCCTCCCTTTATTTTTTAGGTTAGGAGGGTGCCTCAAGGCATCTGATTGCACTCAGTAGCTCAAGGGTGGCAGGTATGGTATTTGGAAATGTGGAATACAATGGTCCAATTGTGAGGCAGTGTGATGCCAGCATAAAATAGTAGTTGGATAATAACCTTGGTCTGCTGGAATGTGTTGAATGCTTGTCTAAGGAGTTACAGAAGTATAACTAGGTTGTCAAAAGGTGCTTGTGACATGACCAAGAGGTATTTGAGGAAAAGGTTGTAAGTAGAAGAGTTTAAAAACCAGGAGGACTGGCTGCATTGTCTTCCTCTGTGGCCTGTCAAGGCTTCACCCCCCCCCCCCCCCCCAGGGAGAGGTGATCAGAGAGCCTGCCACTGAGTTCATGCCAGAGACAGCCCCTGCTCTCCTTATTAGGGATACCACTAGGAGACTGAGTCTATGGCCCACATCTGAGCTGGGGTTTTATGTCCTCTCAATGCATGGTCCTTGGTTGGGGTATCAGTCTCTCAGGGCCCCCAGGGCCCAGTTATTTTTGGCTCTCTTATTCTCCTTGTGGAGCTCTTGTCCTCTCCAGGTCTTTCTATCTCTCCCTTCTTTCAAAAAATTTCATGGACTCTGCCCAAAGTTTGGCTATGAGTCTCAGCCTCTGCTTCCATACCTGGATTAATGCAGCCAGTCCTGAGGAGACCTGATAGGTTAGGGTCAGATAGAAGGGGAGGAGGAGCTCCACTATCAGTGGACTAGGGGAGGGGTATAGAAGGAGAAGAGGGAGGACAGGAGGGTTTGGGAGGAGGAGAGGGAGGGACCCACAGAAGGGATACAACGTGAATAAATTCTAATAAATAATTAATAAAAAAATTAAAAAAACACTTAAACACATTAAAAATAAAGAAGTTCAATCTAAAAACAAAAACCAGGAGGAGAAATCAGTTGGTGGCCCGTTGTGTGATTACACTTACAAGTGAATGATGTAGGGGAATAAGAATCAAAAGACCAGTTGTATTTGTAAGACAAAACACTTTTTAAGAAATGGTTATTCAGTAGCATGAGAGAGTATTTGTATGTATCTCTGTGTATGCAGGATAAAGGAGAGGCTAGCAGGGCAGCTAGAAGAAGACAAGGGACCTAGCATTCTGTTGCTTCATACAAGTAGTGAGAGTTTTGAAGTCATTTCTGGAGGTGTAGTCGGTTTGGGGAGTTGATGTTGAAGAAGATGTTGAGATGCTTGATTCCCACGTAGGTAGAAGTGACCGTCAACTGCTTGGGTAAGTATGTCTCCCAGCTCGTCTTTCCTTTTCCAATATTTTAGTTCTTTCCCCCCTATACAATCTTTCGTACCCAGAGAGCTCTTCTGTATTTTGGAAGAAATCCTTATCCCTTAAGTCCTGTAACTTAGAAGAGTCCATTTGTTTTCTTACTGGTCATTGGGAGGAGATGTTTATTAAGTATCTTCTCATAGGTGTAGGCTAGTTTTTCTTCCCCATTTACCTGCCCATATACTTTCATTGAAATGTGTTTTAGACTTAGGGATCATACATTCCCCCATTATTTACCTTAGCATTGGGGGCATTTTTTTTACAACTAATATACAGAAATGTGAACATTATTAACATCTATATTCCATGAAGATCCCCTAGGTAGTTACATGATGTTCTTTTTGTGTTTTAATGCTCGTGGGAGACCACACTGCATTTGGTTTTTCACATTCCTTATACTGCTTTTGATTGAGGCAGTTTCTCCAGATACCCTTGGTTGTTATTGATCTTGATATTTTAAAGGCATATCAGTCAGGTGTTTTTAAAAATGTCCTTTGTTTTAAATTTGTTTATTTTCTTGTGATTATACTGGTATATTTTATTTTAGGAAAACCACCAAAATAAAATTCTATTTTAAATCACAACTTTTCAGGTCTGTATATTGTCAGCCCCACAGACTCTGACTCTTGTTAAATTTCTCCACTCTGAAGTATGCTCCCACCCCACCCTTTCTGTGGTGTAACCTTTGGAATGAAATCATTTTGTGCAGCTCACATTTAAGAACAGGGGCTTATGTTTCGCCCCCTTCAAGGCAAAGTAACTTCATTATTTTTTTTTGGATTATTTCCTAGTTGAAGATATGTTTTTCCTCATTTATTTATTAATATCAGTTAATAGTTTTAGTTTTAATAATAGTTAATAGTTTTCTAGGATTGGCAAGTGATTGGTATTGTAAAATGGGTGGCTTAAGTCAGTAAAAGAAAAAGTATGTCTTGAATTGCTGCAAATCAAAGGGTTGATTCTGTAAAGGACTCTTCTAGTTTCTGGCAAAGGCAGCAATCCTTGGTTAATATGTATCAGTGCATGAGTCAATTTCTGGTTCTACTGTCACATGGTGATTACTCCTCTCTCCTCTTTCTTCCTTTCCTTCTCCCTGTCTCCCCACTCCTCTCTCCCTTTCCTTCTCCCATGCACCCCACACTATGTTGCCTTATAAGGAAACAAGCCACTGAATTAGGGTCCACTCTAATCATCTCATTTAACTAAGCTTGATTACATTTGCATTGATCCTGTTTCCAAATAAGACCACACTCAAAAGATACAGGGCATAGAAACGATTCAATCTTAACAAAGATGGATTCATGGATTTCTTGGGTTTTTGGTAGACTGCCTTTCAAAATTTTCTAGAAGAGCAAAGGAAAGCCATGTGTTGACCTCTGAAGGATTTTAAACAATGTGTGGCAGGAGGCTATTTGGAAAATGTGCTTTTTAAAGAATTATGTAGAAAAGAAGTTTCTCAAAGAATAGATGCTTATTTGGATTGGTGATGGCTCTAGATGATTTTGTTATAAGATTACTAAGAATATCTAGCTTGAAGATGTCATAATTTCTTTGTCCCTTAAATGTTGTGTTCTGGTTTAGTTGTCAACCTCTATATTCGCATCCTTGCTTACTGAGGCAGGTGTCTACTAAGTATGCACATGGTTCAACAAATACTCCCGTCTGAGATGTGGAGTGCCTGGCATATAGTGCCCAATGAAAATGTGAATTATTGATGTAACCCGTCTAAAACATGCCAGGTATTCCACTGGGCACTGTTCTGAGCAGCAGGACCAGAGTAGGGAATAGAAAAGAAAAAAGACCTTACTCTCAGGGGAGCTTGTGTTTTAGATGGAAAAAACACACAGTTTTTTTTAAAAAAGGAAATATGTAATATGCTGGTGGCAACAAATGCTGTGGAGAAAGATGATAAGGAATAAGGAGAATAAGAAGTATTGAGAGTTGAAGTTTCGATGCATGTCATTTTAAAAGAAGTTTCTTAAATAAGACCTTCCCTGGACTGGTGAGATTGTTCAGTGGGTAAAAGTGCTTGCTGCCAAGCTTGACAATCTCAGCATTCCCAAGACCTAGATGGTGGAAGAATACAATCAACTCCTGGAAAATTATTCCCTGAGCATTTACTGTATGGCATGGGCACCTCCATGTAGACACAAAAATAAATAAAATATAATAAAAAATAAATGAAGCCTCATGGTCAAGTGGTATTTGAGAAGATACTTGAATGAAATGAGGTAGTGTGAGACATTTGACTGTCTACAAGGACATTGTTTTAGGCTGAGGAACTTGCAAGAGCAGAGATTGGGGGTGGTAATATGCATAGTGGATCTCATGAACACCAGGAAGATCAACACTGGCTAATAGGGCACATACTTAGTTGACAGGGCCATAGGAATGAAGCTCTGAGGGATGGCTAAAGTGCAGATTAAAGAATAGGCTGAAACTAGACAAAATGTGTAGCATGGGGGGGCATTGCTTGTTTAGTTTTGAGGTTTGAGCTATTGCCTGTGTTGCAGATATAAATTAGCAGTTCCCCAAACCATAGTCCAAGCACCTGAGAGATTTCCACAAGATCCCTTTCTGTTTTACAAACAGCCTCAGCCATTTTTCTTGCAAGGCTTACTGGATGTCAGGTGCGTTTGTTCATTTTTATTTTGTTTTGAGTGTATAGAGTTTGATAAGTTAATTCGCATGACTTGACATCACATTGAAAATTATTTTAGGAAACTGTCTTACAGAATTTTGGTATAGTAGCAAAGAAAAATACAATTTTCTCCAGAAAGCTAATAGAAATGTTTTTCTAGTTACTTATCTGTGCAAGACCAGATTTAACAAATATACTTCATACAAAGCAGCCTGTTCCAGTAAATTGAATGAAACAAGAGATAAGATCTCACCATTCTTTACTTAGCTAGACATGAGGTTTGCACAAGTGTGCCATCTGTGTTTGCAAATATATTTAAAAAAAATACATGTACTGGGTCTTTGCTGTTTTTTAGTTAGTAGGTGTAAGTTAATTTAAGAAATTAGCTTTTAGGGGCACTGGGAAGGGAAATTTGAGATCTTCTCATTTATATTATTGATTTTTGACATTCATATCAAACTCCATTTTCATACAGCTTTGTTTCTCTAAGACCTAGTAGTATAAAGAAGTTTGTAACTTTTTTGTTTTAATTACTTCATCTATCCTATTTGTGGGTCTATAATTTGGATGTAACCTCCTTTCTAGACCTATATTTCCATCTGCCTACTGAGGGTACTCACTTTGGTGTCTCCCTGAATAGGCCTAACTCAGCTTGCCAGCTTCTCCGTCAAACAGCTTTTTATTATAACTGATATCTCATTTGATATTTTGATTTTTATTTCAATAATTTATAAGACATTTGCCGTGAATAAGACTGCAGTTATGGCATGATTTAAAATCTTCTACGTTTATACTGTTTATCAAATCCCGTAAGTAAATGCGAGTGGGTGTTATGTCTGTGCGCTACATGGACACCTTGTGCTTGGGCCAGGTGACAGATCCCCTGGGATTTGAGGGGGGCTGTTGTGAGAAACCATGTGGTGACAGCCCTCACATTCAAGTTCTTTGAAAGAGCGGCCAGTGCTTTTGACTGCTGATTCGTCTCTCCAGCCCATTTCTCATTTTTTTTTTTTTTTAATGTTCAGAATTGTCCAAAGGAGTTGTTAAACACAGGTTTTTGTTTGTTACTCAGTGTTTCAGATTATGTAAGTCTAGGGTGGGACCTGAAACATGAATTTCTCCCAGGCTGCTCCTGCTTCTGCTCTGAAAAACATTAGCAAGTGCTTATTTATACCATGTCAACAGGAATGCATGTCAGCCATCACATACACTTTGCAAGATTTAAAAACTCCGTAGTTTTACTCCTAAACTTTTCCTTGCTTGTTTGATTCCTAAAACTCAGATAGGATCTTGTAACATCTGCTTTCATTCTAGGTACAGTTGCTATTTCACAGAATCCTTTGAACTCATATATGGCTTTTATAGTCATGTATTTTTGCTGACTTGCATAAGCATATGTATTATTTCCATTTTATTTTGAAAACAAGTTATTAACTCAGTGTACTGATATGTACAGCTTTTTAAGTCTAGAGTTCTATATGATTTTCAGATAATCAAAATATTAACTATTAGCCAGGTGTGGTGGCATAGGCCTTTAGTCCCAGTACTTGGGAGGCAGAGGCAGGTAGATCTCCGTGAACTTGAGGCCATCCTGGTCCGCAAAGAACGTTCCAGAACAGTGAGGGCCGTTATACAGAGAAACCTGTCTTGAAAAACAAAACAAAACAAAAACTCCAAACCAAACAAAATTGGTTCTAGCACATCACACGACCCCTTGTCCCCACCCTGTCTCTTTCGCTTTCATCCGTCATTCCTAATCATGTATTTTGTATTTTTGCACATTTGAGACTCACTCAAATTGTTGTTATGTTGCAATAATGTGTTCTTTTCTTACTGAATTATGTTCTAATGTGTGAACTATACCATAATTTACTTATCTGTTCTAATGTTGATGGAAACTTGGCTGGTTTCTAATATTTGCTATTATGAAATCACTGTTAGCGTTCTTATATAATTCTTTTGGTGGCTAGAAGCAATCATTTCTCTTGAGTGCATGCCCAGAAGTGAAATTTCTGTGTCATATACTGACATATGTGTAGCTTGACTAGGTGCTGCCAAACATTTTCTCAAAATAGTTGTACCAGCTATATATCCCTCAGCAGTATATGAGAATTTTGATTATTCCATTTTCTTGCTGTTTAGCACTATCTATTTTTACCATACTGGTAGGTGTATAGTAACATACCATTGTAGGCTTAATTTTTATTTCTGTAAAGTAATGATGTTGAACATTTTAGTATGCTTATGGGCCAGCTGTATTTTTTCTTTAGTTGATTTTTTTCTATTTTATTTTTACATTATTTTTTTTTTATTTTTTGAATTATTTTTAGTCAGTCTCACCACTGAATAGCAGAGTCTATTTCAGCCTTTCCTACTGTGTGGATTATGTGTGTGCCACCATGCCCAAGTCCATGGACTTTTTGACCAATTAAAAAATATAATATTCAGTCTTTGTGAGACTGATTTGTAAGGTTGTTAATTTATTTTAGTTCCAGTTTTATTGTTGATTATATACTTTCCATATATTTCATTTAGTCAGTGTTCTTTTCATTTTTTCTAATGGAATGTTCTGATCAGTAGGAGATTCTAATTTAAACTAAGTTTAATTTACCAATATTTTATTGTGATTTGTACCTTTTCTGGTTTGCTTAAGAAACCTTTGCTTTAAAGTCATGAAGATGTCTTGTATTATTTCTTCTAAATGATGTATTGTTTTGGTTTTTAAATTATATCTGTGATTCATACTGATTTTTATTACATTCATGTATCATGTGTTTGTGTGCAAGTGAGTGCATGTATGCTTCTGTGTATATGTGTATGTGTGTGTATGTATGTATGTATGTATGTATGTATGTGTGTGTGTGTGTGTCCATCTGGAATAGAAATCGAGGAAGTAGTATTTTCTCCACCATGTGGGGTCCTGGAATTGAATTCAGATAGTTTGGCTTGGCAACAAGAACTTTTTAACTACTGACTCATCCTACCAATCCTCAAGTGTTGGAACACTGTCTCAGATTGGAGTTGTATAGTAGGAGTTCTGAGTGTTTGTGAGACACTCCAAGACAACAAGCCCAGGTTCTTGTGACTTTAGGTTCTTCAAAACCATGGAGTTGTTCTTGGAATGTGCTTTATGTCTCTCTCAGACATAGCAGGTATGAGAGAATTTACTTTAGATTATTCATTACAAGTGGTTATTGTTACTTGTTTATATGTCTCTATGGAAAATGTTTTGTCATATATGTCTTGTCTTTATGATTGTATGCTTTTAGTCATGTGGTTCTTCTTAACCCTTAGAGTATAAATGTCTGATGCTCTGAATAAAGTTGGCTATTGTATGAAACTTTAGCCTAGGTCATTTTTAGGCTCTATTCTTCCAGACTCAATTACCTTTAGAGCAGTAAACACTTTAATTTTCATGCGTGATTGAAAGGTATTTTATCTTTTACTCTTGTGTCTTTGTATAATTACATTTGTATTTATATATCTACAATTAGTGGCACTACTTTTTATAGTTATATATAGTTTTCATTGAAAAAAGATTCCCTTTTAATACTGAATTGCAGGGGTGTATGTGTAATTAATTAAATAGGTGACTGTGTATGTATGTGTCTGTTTCTGGATTGTACTTCTCCACTAATCTAAGAAAATTCTATGCGCTATTAGTCACCATAGCTTTATCATAAGTCTTGATTTTCAACAACAGAAATCCTCTAATTGTTCTTCAGTATTTGTATCTTAAAATAAACTTTATATAAATATCCATGTCATTAATTTTTTACCTTAAGGTTTTTCTAGACTGAAATGTTACATTTCTATTTGTATATATTTTTGAAATTATGACTAGGTGTTGAAAATTTTCTGCATAATTTAAAAAAGTTGCAGAATATCATGGTTTTTCTTTTATATATGTTAATATA
Source organism: Psammomys obesus (assembly GCF_907164565.1). Classification (NCBI taxonomy): domain Eukaryota; kingdom Metazoa; phylum Chordata; class Mammalia; order Rodentia; family Muridae; genus Psammomys; species Psammomys obesus. The sequence continues at coordinate 4,210,444 of NW_026586463.1, forward strand.
ATAAAGATATTCATTATTGGCTGTTAAAAATTCTTGTCATTGAATAAATCCTGCTTAGTCATGATGTTTTAATCTTTTTATATGTTTCTAAATTCAGTTTGTTAAAATTTAGTTTAAGAAGCATGTCTGTATCTTTGTACAGACTATTAGCCTATACTTATAATGTCTTTCATTTTTGTGTGAAGACAATGCTGACATAATATTAATTGGGAGATTTTTTTTCTCTGAGTTTGTATAAGAGTAGTGTTATTTATTTAAAAATAATTGAGAGAATATGTAGGATTGAAGTTTTTGTTGAAAAATTCTAAAGTATGGTTCAGTTTATTTAATAGTCATAGGAAAAGTCAGATTATTTAAAAATATTTATTTTTTTTAATAAATTACAGTTTATTCACTTTGTATTCTAGCTGTAGCCCTCTTCCTCATCACCTCCCAATCTCACCCTTCCTCCCTCATCTCCTCCCATGCTCCTCCCCAAGTCCACTGATAAGGGAGGTCCTCCTCCCCTTCCATCTGACCCTAGCCAATCAGGTCTCATCAGGACTGGCTGCATTGTCTTCTATGGTCTGGTAAGGCGGCTCCCCCTTCGGCTAGAGGTAACCAAAGAGCCAGCCCCTGAGTCCTATCCGAGACAGTCCCTGTTCCCATTACTAGAGAGCCCACTTGGAGACTGAACTGCCATGGGCTACATCTGTGCATGGGTTCTAGGTTATCTCCATGCATGGTCCCTGTTTGGAGTATCAGTCTCAGAAAAGACCCTAGCCCAGATATTTTGGTTCTGTTGCTCTCCTTGTGGAGCTTCTGTCCCCTCAGGTCTATCTCCACCTTCTTTCATAAGATTCCCTGAACTCTGCCCAAAGTTTGGCTAATGAGTTTCAGCATCTGCTTTAATACCTTGCTGGGTAGAGTCTTTCAGAGGCACTCTGTGGTAGGCTGCTGTCCTGTTCCTGTTTTCTCCCTCTTCCAGTATCTGTCCTGTTTGCTTTTCTGAATGAGGATTGAGCATCTTACCCAGGGTCCATCTTCTTCCTTAGCTTCTTTAGGTGTACAGATTTTAGTGTGTTTATCCTATGTTTTATGTCTAACATCCACTTATAAGTGAGTATATACCATGTGTCTCTTACTGCTTCTGGGAAGCCTTACTCAGGATGATCTTTAAAAATATCTGTGTCAGTTTTGGTAAGCTGAATATTTTCAAATTTATTTTCAGGAAAATGCTTATGATGTATAGGATCTGTTGCTTTTTATTTTGCTATTGGTAACAATACATTTCTCAATCTTGCTAGGGTATATCAAGTTTGTAAAATTTTCAGTGAATGAAATTGTAGCTTGTTTGGCTTTATTTGTATGTTTTTCTTTCTGCTATTTATTTATTTCAGCTTTAGATGACATTTGTTTTCTAGCTTTATGCAAGATGGAAGCTTGGGTGCATTGTATAAATATTTGAATTTTTGTTTGCTTGTTTGTTTCAAGACAGGGTTTCTCTGTGTAGCCTGTGCTATCCTGGTCCTTTGCTTTGTAGACCAGGCTGGCCTCAAACTCAGAGGCCTGCCTCTGCCTCCCAGAGTGCTGGGATTATAGGAGTGAGCCACCACACCCAGCTTAAATATATAATTTTTAAAGTGAGGTCACTGGGTCTTTTATTTTCATCCTTTAAAATTTATTTATTGAAACTGTCTTGCTATGTAGTCCTGGCTGGCATATAACTTATTTAGAACAGGTGGCCATAAACTCAGGGATCTTTCTGATCTGCCTGTTCAGTACTGGGATTAATGCTGTGGGCCACCACATCCTGGTTAAAATTATTTTTGACATTTTATTTATTTTCATTTTATATGGGTGTATTGCCTGCCTGTATGTTTGTCAGCGGTCAGAAGAGGGTGTGAGATTCCCTGGAACTGGAGTTACACATGGTTGTTAGCCACTGTGTGGGTGCTGAGACCCAAACCTGGATCCTATGAAAGAGCAGCCAGTGCTCTTAACTGCTTAGCCATTGTTCCAGGTGCTTTTTGATTTAAAAATTCATATATGTATGTAATGAAATATGATGATATCTTCTGCTTATTTTCTCCCTTTAACTCTAATTACCCACCAATATGCCACCTCCCAACTTTGTCTTTCTAAAACAATGATTTCTTTTTGAGATAACCTCTTTTTCTTCAATTGTACATGCATAAAACTGATAGGTGTTTTATATGTATTTCTAAATATATAAATACAGCCAGGTAATCATATGTTTTCAAGTGTTGGATAACAGATTCAGTAGTGCTTAATAAAATTATTGTAAACCCAACAGACAAACATCAGAAAGATAACCACAATGACCAAGTTGCTTTATTCCTGAGATGCAGGGATGGTTCAACATATGCAAGTAAATAAATGTAATAAATGACGTAAATGGGCTTATTGATAAAAGTCACATGTCATCTCAATAGATGCAAAAAAGCCTTTGAAAAAAATCCAACATCACTTACAATAAAGTTCACGAGAGAGTAGGACTAGGAGGAGCGTACCTCTACATAATAAATGCAGTATGTAAGAAGCCAACGTCACCATTAAAAACTTGCCACCATCCTACCAAAATCAGAACGATTCAGGGCTGTCCATTATTTCCGTTGCTTTTGGATAGTGTGTTTGAAGCAGTACGTGTAGCAATAAGGCAAGAGAAAGAGATCAAAGGAATATAAATAGGGACAGAAGTCAAATTATTCCTATTTACTGATGACATGCTATTATACATAAAAAGATCCTAAAAATTCTATCAGAAAACCAAAAATCATAAATTTGCAACATGGCAGGAAACAGAATCAACTTGCCCAAATCAACAGCTTTTCTATATATCATTAACAAACATACAGAGAAGGAGTCCTTGAATATACTTCCATTCCCAATAGCCTCAAAAAATAACGTATTTTATAATAAACCCAACTAACAAGGTTGAAGACCTATACAATGAAAACCTTAACTTCTGAAGAAAAAGGAAAAAAAACACTAGAAAATGACAAAACATCTTATACTCATGGATTGATGGAATTAATATTTAGAAAATGACCATTTGTTGAAAGCCATTTACAAATTCAATACAATCCCAATTAAAATTCCCATCTCACTATTCATAGAAATAGATTTAAGAAAACCATCGTAAAATTTATTTTGAACCACAAAAGACCCTGGATAGCCAAAACAATCCTGGATAGCCAAACCATTCCAGATCTCAAGATATATTATGGAGCCATGGTAATAAAAATAATATGATACTTGTGTAAAACAAAGCATTCCTCTAATACTAGGGGTGAGTGGTTGATATGTAGAATAGTCATGTCATTCCCGACACCAGCTTTTCACCCCTACTCAGGCTTTTAGAAGAAACGCTTTCAGTTGTTTACCCATTCAGTATAATGTTGGCTGTGTGTTTTACATATATATCCATTATTATGTTGTGGCATTATCTTTCTATTTATAACTTCTTCAGAGCTTTTATTATGAAGGGTGTTGATATTTTTTCAGTGGTGCATTTACTTTTTGCATTTTTTTCAATTTTATTTTTTTCTTATCAGTTACATTTTATTAACTCTGTATCCGAGCCATGTCCCGATCCCTCATTCCCTCCCAGTCCCTCCCTCCCTCCCTCCCTCATCTCCACCGTGCCCCTTGCCAAGTCCACTAATAGGGGGGACCTCCTCCCCATTCATCTGATCCTGTTTTATCAGGTATCTTCAGGACTGGCTGCAAAGCTCTCCTCTGTGGCCTAACAGGACTGCTCCTCCCTTGGGGGGTGGGGAGGCCAAAGAGCCAGTCATTGAGTTCCTGTTAGAAATAGTCCTTGTTCCCCTCACTATGGGAAACCAATTGGTTACTGAGCTACCACAGGCTACATCTGAGCAGAGGTTCTAGGTTACATTCATACATGGTCCTTGGTTGCATGTCAGTCTCAGAAAAGACCCTGTGCCCAGATATGTTTGGTCCTTGTGGAGCTCCTATCCTTTCCTCATCAGACTAATTCCCCTTCTTTCTTATGATTCCCTGTACTCTGCCAAAGGTTTGGTCATGAGTCTTTGCTTTGAGAACACTGCTAGTTAGAGTCTTTCAAATGCGCTCAGTAGACTCCTGTCATATGTTCAATGTGCATCCCATCTGTCTTTCTAAACGAGGATTGATAATCTTACCCCATGTCTGCTCTCTTGATTATCTTTTTTAGGTGTACAGATTTCATTATGTTTATCATATCTTATAGGTCTATATAAGTGAGTATATGCAGTGTTTGTCTTTCTCCTTCTGGGATATTTCACTCAGGATGATCTTTTCTAGATCCCACCATTTGCCTGCAAATTTCATTATTTCCTCCTTTTTGATTGCTGAGTAGTATTCCATTGTGTAAAAATACCACAATTTCTGTACCCATTCCTCCGTTGATGGACATCTGGGTTGTTTCCAGGTTCTGGCTATTACAAATAAAGCTGCTATAAACATGGTTGAGCAAATATCCCTTTTGTGTACTTGAGCAAACTTTGGGTATATACTTAGCAGTGGTATAGCTGGGTCTTGAGGAAGCACTATTCCTAATTGTCTTATAAAGTGCCAGATAGATTTCCAGAGTGGTTGTACCAGTTTATATTCCCACCAGCAGTGGAGGAGAGTTCCCCTTTCTCCACAACCTCTCCAGCATGTGTTGTCCCTTGAGTTTTTCATCTTGGCCATTCTGATGGGTGTAAGGTGATATCTCAGGGTCGTTTTGATTTGCATTTCCCTGATGGCTAATGAGAATGAGCATTTCTTTAAGTGTTTCTCTGCCATTCGATATTCCTCTGTCAAGAATTCTCTGTTTAGCTCTATTCCCCATTTTTTAATTGGATTACTTGGTTTGCTGCTCTTCAGCTTCTTTAGTTCTTTGTATATACTCGATATTAGTCCTCTGTTAGATAAAGGGTTAGTGAAGATTCTTTCCCAATCTGTAGGCAGGCGTTTTGTTTTGATGACAGTGTCCTTTGCTTTACAGAAGCTTTTCAGTTTCATGAGGTCCCATTTATTGATTGTTGCTCTTAGAGCCTGTGCTGTTGGTATTCTGTTCAGGAAGTTGTCTCCTGTGCCAATGAGTTCTAGGATGTTCCCCACTTTTTCTTCTAACAGATTTAGAGTATCTGGTTTTATGTTGAGGTCTTTGATCCACTTGGACTTTAGTTTTGTGCAGGGTGATAAATATAGATATATTTTAATTTTTCTGTATGTGGACATCCAGTTGTACCAGCACCATTTGTTGAAGATGCTGTCTTTTTTCCATTGAATGGTTTTGGCTTCTTTGTCAAAAATCGAATATTCATAGGTGTGTGGGTTTATTTCTGGGTCTTTTATGCGGTTCCATTGATCCTCCTTTCTGTTTTTTTTTTGCCAATACCATGCAGTTTTTATTACTATTGCTCTGTAGTACAACTTGAGATCGGGGATAGAGATACCTCCAGATGATCTGTTGTTGTACAGGATTGTTTTGGAGATTCTGGGTTTTTTGTTTCTCCATATGAAGCTGAGAATCTTTTTTTCAAGGTCTGTAAAGAATTGAGTTGGTATTTTGATGGGAATTGCATTGAATCTGTAGATTGCTTTTGGCAGGATGGCCATTTTCACAATGTTAATCTTCCCAATCCATGAGCACGGGAGATCTTTCCATCTTCTGAGATCTTCTTCAATTTCTTTCTTCAGAGACTTGAAGTTTTCTCAAACAGGTCTTTCACTTGCTTGGTTAATGTCACCCCAAGGTACTTTATGTTATTAGTGGCTATTGTGAAGGGTGTTGTTTCCCTAATTTCTTTCTCGGTCCTTTTGTCTTTGGTATACAGGAGGGCTTCTGATTTTTTGAGTTGATTTTGTATCCTGCCACTTTGCTGAAGGTGTTAATCAGCTGAAGGAGTTCTCTGGTTGAATTTTTGGGGTTGCTCATATATACTATCATATCATCTTCGAATAGTGACACTTTGGCCTCTTCCTTCCCGATTTGTATCCCCTTGATCTCTTTTAGTTGTCTTATTGCTCTGGCTAGGACTTCAAGTACTTTGTTGAAGAGATATGGAGACAGTGGGCAGCCTTGTCTTGTCCCTTATTTCAGTGGGATTGATTTAAGTTTCTCTCCATTGAGTTTGATGTTGGCTTTTGGCTTGCTGTATATTGCCTTTACTACGTTTAGATATGTGCCTTGTATTCCTGATCTCTCCAAGACTTTAAACATGAATGGGTGTTGGACTTTGTCAAATGCTTTTTCAGCATCTAAGGAGATGATCATTTTCTCCTTCAGTTTGTTTATGTGGTGGATTACATTGATGGATTTCCGTATGTTGAACCACCCTTGCCTGCCTGGGATGAAGCCTACTTGGTCGTGGTGGATGATATCTTTGATGTGTTCTTGGATTCGGTTTGCAAGTATTTTATTGAGTATTTTTGCGTCATTGTTCATAAGAGAGATAGGTCTGAAGTTCTCTTTTTTTGTTGGGTGTTTGTGTGGTTTAGGTATCAGGGTGACTGTTGCTTCATAGAATGAGTTTGGTAATGTACCTTCTGTTTCTATTTTGTGGAATAGTTTGAGGAGAATTGGTGTGAGCACTTCTTTGAAGGTCTGGTAGAATTCCACGCTGAAACCATCTGGCCCAGGGCTTTTTTTGCAGGGGAGACTGTGAATGACTGCTTCAATTTCCTTGGAGGATATAGAGCTGTTCAGTCTTTCTACCTGATCTTGACTTAATGTTGGAAGATGGAATCTATCAAGAAAATTGTCCATTTCATTTAGGTTTTCAAATTTTGTGGCATATAGACTTTTGTAGTATGACCTAATGATTGTTTGAATTTCCTTTGTGTCTGTAGTTATGTCACCCTTTTCATCTCTGATTTTGTTGATTTGGATAGATTCTCTCTGCTTTTTAGTTAGTTTGGCTAAGGGTTTGTCTATCTTGTTGATTTTATCAAAGAACCAGCTTTTTGTTTCATTGATTCTTTGAATAGTTTTATTGGTCTCTAATTGATTGAGTTCAGCCCTGAGTTTGATTATTTCCAGCCTTCTGCTCCCCTTGGGTGTATCTGCTTCTTTTTTTTCTAGGGTTTTCAGTTGGGCCATTAAGTTGTTTGTATGTGATGTTACGAATACTTTTTGCATTTTGATCATACGATTTTTGTTCATGGTTTCATTCATGTGCTTTCCATTTCACTTTTGTTTTGCCCCTCCCTCCCTCTCTCCCTCCCTCCCTCCCTCCCTCCCTCCCTCCCTCCCTCCCTCCCTCCCTCCCTTCCTTCCTTCCTTCCTTCCTTCCTTCCTTCCTTCCTTCCTTCCTTCCTTCCTTCCTTCCTTCCTTTTTGGACTTACCTGGTTTTCAAAGGTGATACAACCTTGTAGAGTGAAGCTTGCAAGCATTCACGTTTTATTTTGTAGAGAATTTGAGGAGCTCTTGGTGTTCTTTTTTAAATGTCTGATGAAATTCTGTAGTGTCTCATTCCAGTCCCAGGCTTTTTTTTTTTTTATTAGATAAATTTCATTACCCTTGAGTTTCATTGCTCATTATAGATCTGTCTGTGCTGCTTCTATCTCCTTGGCTTGATTTTGTTAGATTATACATGTCTAAAATTTTATCCATTTCTTTTAGGTTTTCCAATTTATTTGAGTATGTTTGAACATAGTCCCTAGTGATTTCTACATTTTAATGGTATCTTTTATAAATCCTCTCTTTCATCTCTGATTTTATTAGATATAAATTAATATAAATTAATATTTTATACTATTTTAACTAAAAGCTCGCCTCTTATTTTTAAAGAACCAGCTTTGTCTCACCAATTCTTCAATGACCTCTTGGTCACTCCAAGGCACATCATTCAATGTATGGTGTTTTTGGCTTTTCTTGCTATTGATTTCTAATTTGATTTCATTGTGATCTGATCTGACACAATTCTTTATATTTTTGTATTTGTTAAGACTTGCTTTACAACATAAAATGTTGCTATTTTAAAGAGAGATCTGTGCTGCTGATAAAAATCTGACATGATTTGGAGAGTTCTGTAGATATCTGTTATGTCCATATGATTTGTGATGCGGTTTTAACTCTGAAGCTTTTTTTTATTTCATTTTTAATACATTGTGTGTGTTGTATTCATGTTTTTGTGGGTGTAGGTACGCATGCCTGCCAGAGGTAGAGTTGATGTCATTTTTTTTTTTTTTTATTCACCACCTTATTTTTTGAGACAGGGTCTCCTACTAATTGCTCAGCTGTCCTGTCATTCAGACTGGCTGGCCATCAAGCTCAGCCTGTTTCTGTATGTCCAGTTCTGGGGTTACAGGTGTACAGATGTACAGATGTACAATGCCAGCTTCGGTGGTGCTGGGCAACCAAACTAAGGTCCATATGCTTATGCAGCAACACTGTACCTCTGAGTTATCTCCTCATCCTCTTTATTTTAGTTGTGTTGGGAAGATCTGTTGATGAGAGTAGATACTGATTGCTGTATCTGGATCTGTCCATTTATATCCAGTAGTACTATTGCTATGTCATTCTGTTTCTGTGTTTTGTCTATGAAATGCATTTCTTGTAGACAAGGAACAGTTTTATCTTACTTTAAATTAATTTGTCCATTCTGAATCTTAACTGCATAGTTAAGACTGTTTATATTTAATATCATTTATAGGTTAAGTAGTAACTTTCCCTTTCATAATAGAGATTTGGTAATTTACTGTGTTAATAATTTTATTCTCTCTACTTATTTATTTAATCTCCCTCCTTGTGTAATTTATTCTGTCCCAAGATCTCATTATTACATATGTCTTTCTTTTACTGTGTTAAGGATCTTTTTGGGAATGCTGTGAAGTCCAGGCTTAGCGTTCATGGATCACTTTAATTTATGTGTATGGTGGAGGTTCTTTGTTTCTCCTTCAGTATTAAAGAATAATTTCTATAGAAATAATTTCTACTGCCCATGTTTCCTTGGTCTTTAGGGTTTCTGCTCATCAGTTTGTTGTTATTCTGATTGGTTTGTGTATTTTCAAGCAACCTGACACTTTTTGTTTTAAGCTTTTAATATCATTTCTTTGTTCTATGCTCTTGGCACTTAGGTATCATAGCATGCAGAGAACTTCTGTTCCAATCCTGCTTGTTTGCTTCGTGTACTTGAGTGTCCATTGAGTACCTAGAGTTGGAAAGGGTTCTGCTCTCATTTCATCGAGTAAGTTTTTGTACTTTTACTCTGTATTTTGATGACCATTTCTAACATTATATACTTTTAGGCTTGGTCTATGAATCTTGTCCTAGAAATTTGCATGTATTTCTCTCAAATGTAAGAAACTCTTAACATTACCCTCAGTCTTGATGTCTATTTTTGTCCTATATCTTCTTTTGAATTTCTTATGCAAGTTTTTAAGTATCTCATTCAACTTGATGCTCTTAGCTCTGTTAAAAATTAGCCTTGTTCACTTTATCAGTTTATGTAAATCCTCATGGAGGTCACTTATCATTTTTAAAGGTAGATTTCTGAATTATTGGTACATTAGCCATTATTCTACATTTGGATTCAGTTAGTTGAAAAACTGTGAACTTTTGGAAGGGCCATGTTGCCACTTTGTCATATTTCTTGTGGTTTGAAGTAGCAATTTGCTTATCTTTTGGAATGACCATCTCTTCCAATTGTATCTGAAGTTCTCCTTTTATGGCAACTCTTTTTTTTTTTTTTTAGGGCTCAATTTTCGATACCACTCAAACAAAGCAGATACAGAAACAGAACTAATTAAAATCAATTGCTTTACCATCACTAGCCACAGAAAATAGAATTTCAAGAATAATATACACTATGAAATTAAAATTAATTTAGGCAAAATGAATGAAATAAAGATGGGACAAAATATAGGAAAAAGAAAAATATGGTTAAGTAAAAAAGGAAGGAGAAAGAGAGTGATGTGACAGAGGCAAAGGCAGTGACAAAACTAGGAAAAAAAATCTGTGTAAATTAGGTAAAATCAAGGAGGGAGAGAGATGGAGAGAGAGAGTTCTCTGAAAATCAAGGGAGCACAGCAGAATGGGAGACACTGTAATGGGCCTGAGCAGATTTACTTAACTCTGGAAAATTAGCCACTTTGTACAATAAATTTATATAAAAACCTAGTTCAGTGTCACACATTTTCTTTATGTTCTTAGGGCGTATAAGTTGTTTGTAAGAATTTGTATTTTGTGGAATAGATTCAATAGTCTGACATGTTTTTAAGTGTTTTCTTTAAGATAATTTCACATTATGTTTGGCAGATACCTCTTGAGGCTTAATCTATTTTTTCCTTTAAATGAAAATGTGGTTTAAGTGTGTGTGGGAGACTAGCTTGTCCTTTTTAGAATGTAAAAATACTAATGAGATATGTTGACTATGGGAAGTGAACTTATTAAAAATTACATCTCTTTATTTTCATATTTTAGCTTTTATGATTTTATGGAAAAGTCATATTACTATTTAATATGTTGCCTTTGTGTTTCATAAAGGCATTCAATGATAACACAGGCCATTGTTCTCTTAGGTTTGCAACAGCTGTGAAAAGGTTCAGCACCCTGAATCCACTCTTGATTTTCAGTGGTGACTGCTTAAATCCTTCAGTCTTAAGTACGATAACAAAAGGAAAGCATATGATTTCTATATTAAATGAATTGGGAGTACATTTTGCAGTTTTTGGTAAGTAATACTTTTTATTATTTGAAGTTTACAAAGCAATTTACATAAAACTGGATTACTTGATGCCAAATAATAATAGTTAAATAATTCTATATATCAGTTTATAGGTACTTAGAAACAAGTGTCAGCATTGTACATTGAACTTGAAAAATTGTACTCAACCAAAATTTGACTTTATGTGGTGATTTCTAGTTATGCCTGTGCAAAAAGTGAAGACATGTCATCAGAAAAATTAAGACCGTAGCTTTGAAGCTAGCTAGGCGTATGAAAAAGAAACTGACTGCTGCACTTAGTTGTTACTCCTGTAATTCCAGCACTCAGGAGTCTGAGGCAGGAGGATCACTATAAGTCTGAGGCTAGTTTGGGCTGCATAGTGAGTTCCTAGCTATCCTGAGTTTTGGAGTGTGTCCCTATCTTACTACCCATCCCTCTGAAAACCCCCATGTAAAAAGAACAGCAGAACATTATGAACAAAATAGAGTGACTGATCTCTCAGTTGTTTCGGTTATAAAATTGAGAAAAGTAACATATACCATCCCAGAGCATCTGTATTGGCTGAAGAAGATAGTGGCCAGGCTCACTTGTTTTAAAAATCTACTTTTTTTCAAGGTCTGAAAAGAATTGAGTTGGTATTTTGATGGGAATTGCATTGAATCTGTAGATTGCTTTTGGCAGGATGGCCATTTTCACAATGTTAATCCTACCAATCTGTCGCACGCGGCCTTTGCCGATAAGGACGACACAACAACCGAGGATTTCTTCAGTGGCAAGTTTATTGTACAGCTCTCTCTTGCAGATGGTGAAGGACCCAGACCCTGGGTAGTGCTCTGCTTAAATAGCCAGCAGAGAGGCGTGTTCATCTGTAATTGGTGCTCCACATAATACCCAATTAACATGTGATCTCCCATTGGAGGATCACAGAATCCTACATTAGCATAAGGCGGCGCATGCGCAAATCGCGAAGCAATGCTGACAAGAAGCGCGAAAATGCTGGCAAGAAGAACCAGGAAGCAGGAAGCCGGCGCCATCTTGTAATGGCGGGAGCGGCTCCCGACACCAATCCATGAGCACGGGAGATCTTTCCATCTTCTGAGATCTTCTTCAATTTCATTCTTCAGAGACTTGAAGTTTTCTCAAACAGGTCTTTCACTTGTTTGGTTAATGTCACCCCAAGGTACTTTATGTTAGTAGTCCTATTGTGAAGGGTGTTGTTTCCCTAATTTCTTTCTCAGCCCTTTTGTTTTTGTGTAAAGGAGGGCTTCTGATTTTTTGAGTTGATTTTGTATCCTGCCACTTTGCTGAAGGTGTTTATCAGCTGAAGAAGTTCTCTGGTTGAATTTTTGGGGTCACTCATGTATACTATCATATCATCTGTGAATAGTGACACTTTGAACTCTTCCTTTCCAATTTGTATCCCCTTGATCTCCTTTAGTTGTCTTATTGCTCTGGCTAGGACTTCAAGTACTATGTCGAAGAGATATGGAGAGAGTGGGCAGCCTTGTCTTGTCCCTGATTTCAGTGGGATTGATTTAAGTTTCTCTCCATTGAGTTTGATGTTGGCTTTTGGCTTGTTGTATATTGCCTTTACTATGTTTAAGACACATTCTGGAGAGGTTGTGGAGAAAGGGGAACCCTCCTCCATTGCTGGTGGGAATGTAAACTGGTACAACCACTTTGGAAGTCAATCTGGTGCTTTCTCAGGCAATTAGGAATAGTGCTTCCTCAAGACCCAGCTATACCACTGCTAGGCATATACCCAAAATTTGCTCAAGTACGCAATAAGGACATTTGCTCAACCATGTTTGTAGCAGCTTTATTTGTAATAGCCAGAACCTGGAAACAACCCAGATGTCCATCAATGGAGGAATGGGTACAGAAATTGTGGTATTTTTAGACAATGGAATACTACTCAGCAATCAAAAAAGAGGAAATCATGAAATTTGCAGGCAAATGGTGGGATCTAGAAAAGATCATTCTGAGTGAAGTATCCCAGAAGGAGAAAGGCAAACATGGAATATACTCGCTTATATAGACCTAAAATATATGATAAACATAATGAAATCTATACACCTAAAGAAGATAATCAAGAAATCGGACACGAGGTATGATGATCAATCCTCATTTAGAAAGACAAATGGGATATGCATTGAACGTATGACAGGAGTCTACTGCAGAAAGCATCTGAAAGACTCTACCTAGCAGTGTTCCAAAGTAGATACTAAGACTCATAACCAAACCTTCAGCAGAGTGCAGGGAATCATTATGAAAGAAGGGGAGTTTGGTGTGGAAAGGATAGGAGCTCTACAAGAACCAAACATATCTGGGCACAGGGTCTTTTCTGAGATGGACACTCAACTAAAGACCATGAGAGGATAAAACCTAGAACCTCTGCTTGGATGTGACCCGTGATAGCTCAGTAATCAATTGGTTTCCCATAGTAAGGGGAACAAGGACTATTTCTAACAGGAACTCAATGACTGGCTCTTTGACCTCCCCACCTCCCAAGGGAGGAGCAGTACTGTTAGGCCACAGAGGAGGACTTTGCAGCCAGTCCTGAAAATACCTGACAAAACGAAGTCATATGAAAGGGGAGGAGGTCCTCCCCTGTCAGTGGACTTGGAAAGGGGCAGGGAGAAGATGAGGGAGGGAGGGTGGGATTGGGGAGGGAATGAGGGATACAGCTGGAATACAGAATTAACAAAATGTAACTAATGAGAATAATAAAAAAAATAAAAAATATCTACTTTATTTGGGGGTGTTTAGGCCTCTACCTCTCCTCCACCAACCCCCAAGCCCTAAGTAGGAGAGAGAGGTTAGTGAAGAGAAGGGCACAGAACCTTTTACTTCTTTTGGCTGTTTAGGGTTGAAGGGTCCTTGGGGAATATACCAAACTCCATCAACAGCCAATGTAGCCAGTAGTCTCCTCCAAGCTCCTTCACCCCAAAGCATTTCTTTCCATCTCCCTGCTCCAACTGCTACACCATCCATTTCTCTGGTCTTTGCAAACTGCTATATGCTGCACCTTCTCTTTCTTGGCTCTCAAATTTGTATCCTCAGAGCCTAGACCATGTGCCTGTTCATGCTGCATGTGGAAGGCCATCTGGCAAAGATCCCATGCCACACATGACAGTTAACAGATGTGGACAAACTGTAGCCCAACTAAAATCCCATACTTGGAGTTAAAAAAAAACATATTTGCATAGCATAACTGAGGTTACAAAGAAACCAAAACTTCCATTGCAAACGAGGCCCCAGGTAAGCAAATTTTAGCTCTTTCATTCTTAAGATGAACAGATCTTAAGGAAAAAGAGGGTGTTGTGTTAGTAAAGCATGAGGGTGTCATTTTGACAATATTTTGGACATTAGGTGCTTCAGTATTAATTAGAGGGTTTCAACAAGGGCTGAGATTTACAGGCTTCTGTTTCTTTATATACTACTGCCCCATTTGGGGGATATTACCAGGCGAGTAGTGTTTCTATTTTGGTGTTTGGATGGTAGAAGAGATTTTTCTTTTTTACATGTGCATGTGAGTTTTTCTAGATTTTATACAGGGAATCAATGAAATTATCAATCATAGCTTTTAAGAATATCCACCAGCCCTAGTGTGTCACACTGTTAATATTTTTACTTTAAAAAGTGGAGTGCCTAATATATACTTGTAAGTGAATATATTTTCTGTGTGTCTTTCTGCTTCTGGGACAGCTCGCTCGGGATGACTTTTTCCAGTTCCCACTATTTACCTGCAAATTTCATGATTTCCTTGTTTTTCACTGCTGAGTAATATTCCATTGTGTAGATGTACCACAATTTCTGTATCCATTCTTCAGTTGAGGGGCATCTGGGTTTTTTTCCAGCTTCTGGCTATTACAAATAAAGCTGCTACAAACATGGTTGAGAAAGTGTCCTTATTGTGTACTTGAGCATTTTTTGGATATATGCCTAGGAGTGGTATAGCTGCATCTTGAGGAAGCGCTATTCCTAGTTGTCTGAGAAAGTGCCAGATTGATTTCCAAAGTGGTTGTACAAGTTTGCATTCCCACCAGCAGTGGAGGAGGGTTCCTCTTTCTCCACAACCTCTCCAGCAAGTGTATAGTAGACATATAATATAGGATAAGCCTACTAAAATCTGTACGCTTACAGAAACTAATCAAGAAGGAGGACTCTGGCTAAAATGCTCAATCCGTATTCAGAAAGGCAAAGAGGATGGATATCAGAAGAATGAGAAAACAGGGAACAGGACAGGAGCCTGCCACTGAGGGCCTCTGAAAGGTACTACCCTGCAGGGTACCAAAGCAGATGCTGAGACTTATGGTCAACCTTTGGGCAGAGTGCAAGGAATCTTACGAAAGAAGTGGGAAATAGTAAGACCTGGAGAGGACAGGAGCTCCACAAGGAGAGCAACAGAACCAAAAAATCTGGGCACAGGGTTTTTTTCTGAGACTGATACTCCAACCAAGGACCACTCATGGAGATAAACTAGAACCCCTGCACAGATGTAGCCCATGGCATTTCAGTGTCCAAGTGTTCCATAGTAATGGGAACAGGGACTGTCTCTGACATGAACTGATTGGCCTGCTCTTTGATCACCTGCCCCTGAGGAGGAGCAGGCTTACCAGGCCACGGAGGAAGACAATGCAGCCACTCCTGATGAGACCTGATAGACTAGGATCAGAAGGAAGGAGAGGAAGACCTCCCCTATCAGTGGACTTGAGGAAGGTCATGTGTAGAGAAAGGGGAAGGAGGATGGGGTTGGGAGGGGAGGAGCAAGAGAGCTACGGGGGGGGGGGCGGGGATACAAAGTGAATAAAGTATAATTAATAAAAAGAAGTGGAGTGCACTGTGAATATTATCTCATGCCTTTTTACTATGGTAAAATAAACACTTAATTTGTCAGTGCCATTTATTTGTACAGTTGAGGGTCACTAAGTTCATTCACATTGGCTGTAAGTGAGATTTTATTTTTTTAACATCAGAAGTGTTCCATTTAATGGATATTGCTTTATTTAACAAATTTGTTATTATATATTTAGGTGGTTTTTATTGTTATTTTTTACAATAAAACTGGGATTGTGGAAAGGTTAACTTTGGATGTTAGTTTAGGTGGGTATAAGGGATGTTTTTTAAGGGAAGGGGTAGGATGGCGAGACCAACTGGTAAAATAACAAATCATACAGGATATCAGCACTCATGCTGTCCTGCCCATACCCTAGTGGCCTCCACTTCTTTGTGGCAGAGAACATAGAGGAATGGGAAAAGCCAGCAGTAACAATCAGTCAGTGTCCCTTTTTGCCTTGTTTCACATGCACATACCTAGAAATATTTCTGGACTCTAGAGATATCCTACATGTAAGTTCATATACATTTGGTTAGTAGCTTTAGTCCACACACGAAATTGGACTACAAGTCCTAACTCCTCCTCATTACTTTGTTAAAAAAGAGGGACACTATTGACTGTTGCAAGAGTGCCAGCAGCACCTTTTGACTGAGGAATGTGGAGATTGCCCGGGCTATGGCTTGATGTGCAATGTCCCCTCCAGGCTCACATATTTTAACACTTGGTCCCTAGCTGCTAGTACTATTTGGGAAGGCTGTAGTGCATTTTGGATGTCTTGCCATCGGCTAGCTAGAGGGTTATGGCCAGTGTTGGTTCTGGAAAGAAGTCTCTGCATCCTGACTAACCGTTTGTGCTGTCACACATGAAATCCAGGGTGCAATAACCCCTGCTATTAAACTGTAAGTTAAAATCAAACATTTGACTTGTCATCCTGTGTAGACCCAAAGTCTTCCATTTGTTGACTTCATATTTCCTTTCATGGTCCTTGTCTCTTTCAATCCTTACTGCAGGAGGGTTCTATTCTAAGAAAATGAGAAGAGTTAGCCAATGTCTCTTGGTTATATTTGACTTATCAGTTTTGATGTTACACTACATTTTTGTTTTGACATTTTTAAGTCTTTTGGCATAAATTAATGCAATTTGGGGATTACAAAAGTATTCCAGGAAATAGAAAGTAATCATACAGCCATCTATTCTAGTTTCATTCTGTTGTTGTGATAAAACATCGACCAAAAGCAACTTATGGGGGAAGGGATTTACTTTGTTTATACTTCCAGGTAACAGCCCATCACAGGGTAGGGCAGGGAGAGCCATGGCAGGAATTCAAACAGGAACATGAAGCAGAAGTTGTCGAGAAACAGGGCATGTTGGCTTTCTCACAGACTCATACTTGGCTAGCTCTCTTACACAACACAGGACCCAGGGAATGGTGCTTCCCACAGTGGGCACTTCCCTTCTATGTTAACTAACAACGGAGACAGTTCTCCACAGTCCCACCTACCAGACCTTCTGATCTCTGCAATTCCTCGGTTGAGACTTTCAGACCCTTCTTAGGTGACTCTATGTTGTGACAAGTCGATAGTTAAACCTAAGTAAGACATTATCACTTAGCTTCGCATTTTTGTAATATTTCTTTCCAGTTTCTCTCAAATACATTTTTCATGTAGTTGAGATCAGATCGTGACTATACCACTTTGTGTACTGCTTTTTCTTGATCATTCTATAAATCATTTTCCAGAGTATATGAGTTTTATTCTGGCACAAAATAGATGACACATTCATGTGAGAAATTTAGGGGCACTATAATAAAAAAAGACTTTAAAGATTCAGAGGAAAGAAGAAAATACATAAGGGAAGGATAAGATAGCTTTGACACTTAAAAAGTGAGTACTTTTGACTGAGGTATACTGTAAATTTCATATAGACACTGGAATTTTAAGAAAGTATGAAAACAAGAATGTAAAATTACTTTTCTCAATTTCTTTTTAAAATGTGATTATTGAAAATATTAAAATTACACGTGTTACGGATACTGTTAGCATTATTATTGAGCATAGTGTAATGAGGCCTGAAGAGGGAAGGGAAGAGTTCCATGGGAAGATCAGCTTACGGTAGGATGGATACATGGTTTTCAGCATAGCATATAGCCAATCTATGGTGACCTTGAAGGAAGGGAGAAATCTGAGTAATAAATGCTTTGACCTTATTCTACATTTCAACCAGTTCTCTCACTTCCTGCTTGTATCCACTATTGGTTTAGTCCAATAGGAAGCCAGCAGAAGGAGCCAGCTAGTGAAGTCCATTGCACTTGGAATATTCACAACCAGAGCAGAGTAGGGAAAGAATGAAGCTGGGAGAGATGCATGCTGGACTGCCTCATTAAAATGACATAACAAAATTACGGTATTTATAAATGTGCTCAGGTAATATAGTCATCATGGTTAGCAACCAAAACATTTCATTGTAGAGCAAATTTTTTTTTCTGTGCTTCGCCCCTTCTGCCTAGTTCCTATACTCCTCAATAATCTTCATTTTTAGGGTTCTGTCCAAGATTATGTTGTAATTCTAAACAAATACGACTGTCAATCATTGTTTCTTTCATTTCTTGTTTCTTCACCATCTCACCTACATTTTGAAGAAAATCAGTTTATTTTGTTGAAATAGAACAGTTGCATTTATACATTTAGGAACATACACACACACACACACTCTTGCACACACACACCGATTAAATAGAGATTAAATAGATTAAATAGAGACCATGAATTTGAATGAGAGCGGGGGGGGGGAGTATATGACAGGGTTTGGAGGGAAGAAAGGGAAGGGAAGGAGAAATGATGGAATTATAATCTCAAAAGATAAAAAATTATATTACAAGTTTTGAGTCTATTGTGAGACTGTCATTTCTGGACTGGGAAATTTTGCTGCTTTTAAGAATTTTCCTTTTGTTGGGCAGGAAGGACACCAGGAAAACATGGCCCTTTGAGACAACTGAACAAGATATATATGAGCTCACAGAGACTGAAGCAGGAAGTGCAGAGCCTACATGGGTCTGCACTAGGTCCTCTCAGTGTATATTATAGCTACTAGATTAACATTTTTATGGGACTCCTGAATCTGAGAATGAGTGGGTCTCTGGCTTTTGTGCCTGCTCTTGAGACTCTTTCTGTCTTCCTGTTGGGTTGCTGTGTCCAACTTCAATATGATGGTTTTGATTTATTTTATTATATTTTATTGTGTTGTGTTTGGTTGTAATCACTTGGAAGTCTCTTCTTTTTTAATGAGAGACAGCAAGGGAGTGGATCCAGAAGGGAGGGGAGGAGAAATTGGGAGGAGTAGAGGGAGGGCAAACTTATCAGGATATATTGGATGAAAGAAAAGAATCTATTTTCAATAAAAGGGGAAAATGGAGAATCTTTCTTATTTTGTCTGTGGTTTACCAGGTGCAGTTCAGGGCAAACTGATGATGGGGAATTGGGGTTGAACCTGTTTTATGGGCTGTGAGTTACCAGGAAGCTGAGTCATCCCCTGGGGAATTAAAAGCACTTATCTCAGCATGTGTCGGTGGTGTGATGTGTGTTGTCTATTCTTGTATCAGGCTGCTCCAGAATTGGCTTTGCCCTTGCCCTCCTTTTGGTCCAGCTGGGTGTTCTTCTGGCTTTTAATGGCCATGATTAGGCACAGAGGCATAACTTTCCTAGGTTCAATGGAAATGATCAAGTGTTTAGGTATGTGGACAGCTTATAAGAAATATCCTTCAAAAGAAACTTCCAGGTGCTAGAGAGATGACTTAGCTGCTAAACATACTTTCCACAAACTTGAGGACCAGAGTTTGAATCCCAACACCAATGTAGCAAGCCTGACATGCACCCTTTTCTGAACTTCATGATACAAACGTGCATACAAGCATATATAAATAAAGACCCACATAAATAAAAGTAAGTCATACAGAAAATAAGTAAAAGGAGCTTCTCATCTTTTAAGGTTATATTTATGAATTTCAGTTATGACAGTATATGAATTCATGATAATTGACTGTATCTATACTGATTTGTAGTCTTCAGCTGCATTAGAAGTTTGATGTACAAATTAAACATAAAACAAGTAAATGTGCACTCTGACTTCCTTAATTTAATGTTGTCATCATAAAAACCAATAAATACACATTTTTCACAAAATTACTATGTGTATTTTATTGACTTGTTTTAAATTGGTATAGTAATTGGTGTTATAATTACTTACAAACATGATGTTATAAATAAATATACAATGTGACATAAATATACAATGTAGAGTACAAACTTACAATAAACTGACACTTTTACTTCAGCTAGTACTTGTGACATTTAAGATGTCCTTTCAGGCATTTTGTGCTGTCGCATCACTATGGACTCGTGTTAGCATGTGGCACAGCGCATGTCCAGTTGCAACTTGACACTCTTTTTTTTTTTGACAACTTCTTATTCTATAGACTTTCCTTGCTGCAATTTGTAGTATAACCATAATTCTAGTCAATGCTCAAATAAATTTAGCTCTTTAAATATCTCACATATAAATAAGTATACGTAGCAGTCTTCCTGAAGTGTACTTATTTTACTTAGACTCCATCCGTTTGATTCACCTGCTTCTGAGATCACAGAATTTCATTCTTTTTAAAGGCTGACTAATAGTCCCCTGTGCATATATATCCTTAAAACGACAGTTTTCCACTGATGAACGTGGAGGCTGACTCTAAATCTTCGCCATCTTACTTAATACTGCAGTAACATGGAGGTACCCTTTCACATACTTATTTCAGTTTCTTTGGAGGAATTCTTCGAACTGAAATTGCGGGGTCTTACAGTCATTCTATTTTTAACTTTGTTGATGAACCTTCTTACTGTTTGCTATAATAACTACTAATTTACAGTATCTCTGACAGCACACAGAGCTCCCTTGGCCTCACATGCTTGATAGCATTTCTAATGGTTGTGAGGACACACTTCACATACTCTGTTTCTCTCCCCATTCTACAAGGACTGAAAGCCTTTGTTCATTTCATGTCTGCTGTGTGTTTAAGACCAAGAACAATGGCTGGCTGACATAGAAGAGGTGCTTTGCATCATTTAAATCTGTTAATGAAGTTTTAGTTACTTTTCTTGTGTCTGTGACCAAGCACTTGACAAGAAGCGCCATAAGGGATGGAGGATTAACTTTGGCTTGTGGGTTTGAAAGGACATAGTCCATTATGGTGATATGGTGATGGCAGCTCCATGGCAATAAGAGTGTGTAATGGTTTGTTTGCCTCCAGATGGATCAAGAAGAAGAGAAAGGGGGCCTTCAACACTTTGCACTTTACTCATTCAGGCACCCAGAACATGATATGATACACTCATATTTAAGGTGTGTCTTCCCTCTTACCCTTAGTTACTTATTTCTAGAAACAGCCTTACAGACATGCCCTGAGCCATGTCTAACTATTTCCTAAATGATTCCAAATCCAGTCAGGGTGACAACAAAGGTCATTAAAGTAACAGTTTGCATGGTATTATTTTTATCAATACAAGATTTTGTCTTATAAAACATAGTCTTTGTGTGCAGGTGTATTCATGCCTCCAACAGGCCTTAACAATGGGGTAGCTTCTGTCATGTATAGGTTGCCAGGGTCTCTCAGTCAAGCCCAGGGGTCAGTCAGCATTGGCTAGTCTTCCCAGATTCATTTTTTCATAAATATGGATATGGAGTTAAAACATCTTTGAGTAGCATTTGGAGGAGATAATATTTCTCCACTGGGTTGTCTTTACTCCTTGGTTAAAGATCAGTCTATGCAGTTATGTGAATCTTTCTGAGAGATTTCTATCCCGATGCTGATGTCTGTTACTTCATTACCGCCCACTCTGTCCTGAACACTTGTCTGTTAAGCAACAGTACACTCTGATTTTTTTTTCCATCAACACTGTGGTGTGTGTTCTGGCTTCCATGTAAATGTTAGAATCATTTTGCTGATACCCATGAAATCACTTTCTTTAAATCAAGTTCTTGTTTAGGAGGGTATTAGATCTGTATGTCAATTGGGAAAAATAACATTGAAACTGTTAAGTTTTTTTTGTCCATTAGCATGTGATATCTTTCCATTTATTCAGTTCCTTGATTTCTTTTTAATTTTTTATTTTTATCAATTAGTTTTCTTTCATAAGACTCTTGTTCTTTTCCTCTCTCTTTTTCTGTGTGTGCATATGCACATCCATCTGCACACGTCTTCTCTCCATTCTTTGGCCTGCCTTTTCTTTCTTTTGACAGTATCTTTTAGTAGCAGAAATGTTCAGTTTTAGTGGAAGGAAGCTTGTGACCATACACACGTATATCTATGTCTTTTGTTAGATTTATTCCTAGGTATTTTATTTGGAGAGATACCAGTATAAATAGCATATTGTTTTAAATGTCAATGATTTCTGTACATTTTCTATAATATATAACTTTGTTACAAGAGCTTATATTAACATAACATAACTTCCGAAGACTTGTGAGCATCAAAAGTGTATTGTAGAGAAATATAACTGGTTATTTAGCTAATACTGTTTGAGCATTTCATATTCAAAATGTTTGGAACCAGAAGTGATTTGGAACTCAGAGTTCTTTTGATTTTACAGTATTTACATTTCAATAATGAGCTATCTAGACCTGGAATGCAAATCCAAATAGAAATCATTTACATTTCATTTTTACTTGAAGGCAATTTTATGCAATGTTTTACTTCTCTTTATTTTAAAAGTGACCTAGTACATGAAGTCAGGTATAGAATCACTTACCTTCTTGTGGTGTCATGTTGGTGCTCAAAAAATTTCAGATTTGAGAACATTTGGGAGTTTTAGATTAAAAAATCTGAACATGATTATTGCCTATAAAAATTTTAGCAAAGAAGTTCTCCAGAAATGTGGGAAGGAGGAGCTCTGCCAGGGTTTTTAATGATCAAAAAATTCAACTAATTATAAAACTCTCTAAAAGTATAAAGGGCAAATAAAATTCACTTTTGCCTATGATCTTTTAAAGGACAGGTAAGTTGCCATCATCTATCAACATATTTTTTTAGAAGAAAAGAGCCAGCTTACACCTGAATTTTATATTGACCATTTGGTTTCAATTATCGTATTGTTAATTTTAAAATACTACATTTTACTGTATTTTAAAATTTTCCTGCTTTATGTAAATCTGGTGCTTTTAAATATGCAATGATGAAATATGAGGTCGTAGATAATTTTTATCTTATTTGGATTTTCACTTAGAGAGAGCCTGCTTGCCACAGGGATAATTTCAGTAGTAGCTCCTGGAGTTCCTACTTAGATAAGCCCTGATGTTGATGTGTCTTTCTGCTTGCTGGGAAAGCACTGTACTGCTGTGGTACAGCCCCAGCTTGTTTTTAGCTTTCTAGGATAAGGCACTATTAAACCACCCACGCCAGCCATGAGCTTACTTTATAACAGTTAAGCTTTGAACTGGTGAGCCTCCTGACTTGGCCTTTTTTTTTTCTCTTTATTAATTACACTTTATTCACTTTGTATCCCCCCTGTGGTTCTCTCCCTCCTCCCGTCCCAATCCCTCCCTTCCTCCATCCTCTGCATGCATGCCTCTCCCCAAGTCCACTGATAGGGGAGGACTTCTTTTCCTTCCTTCTGATCCTAGTCAATTAGGTCTCATCAGGAGTGGCTGCATTGTCTTCTTCTGTGGCCTGGTAATGCTGCTTCCCCCTCAGGGGAAGGTAATTAAAGAGCAGGCCAATCAGTTCATGTAAGAGACAGTCCCTGTTCCTATTACAATGGAACCCACTTGGATACTGAACTGCCATGGGCTACATCTGTGCAGGGGTCTGTGCAGGTTATCTCCATGCATAGTCCTTGGTTGGAATAGCAGTCTCAGGAAAGACCCCTGTGCTCAGATTTTTTTTGGTTCTGTTGCTGTCCTTGTGGAGTTCCTGTTCTCTCCAGATCTTACTGTTTCCCACTTCTTTCCTAAGATTCCCTGCACTCTGCCCAAAGGTTGTCCATAAGTCTCAGCATCTACATTGATAGTCTGCAGGGCAGAGCTTTTCAGAGTGGAGGAATGGATGCACAAATTGTGGTATATCTACACAATGGAATATTACTCAGCAATAAAAAACAAGGAAATCATGAAATTTGCAGGTAAATGGTGGGATCTGGAAAAGATCATCCTGAGTGAGCTATCCCAGAAGCAGAAAGATGCACACGGTATATACTCACTCATATAGACATATGATATAGGATAAACCTACTAAAATCTGTACATCTAAAGAAACTAATCAAGAGGGAGGACTCTTGCTAAAATGCTCAATTCCTATCCAGAAAGGCAAAGAGGCTGGACATCAGAAGAAGGAGAAAAGAGGGAACAAGTCAAGAGCCTGCCTTGGCCTTTCAAATAGCTGGGACAGCAGGCCTGTACCACCAATGCTGGCATTTACTTTCATAATTACTACTTATTTACACTTGTGACAAATAGTATTTTAAAAAATACAGTAGAGATAAACCAGGACTTTCCTTCTTTAATGGTATGATTGGATTTTATGAAAATTTCAGTTAGGAATAAAAATGTGTATTTTTATTAACTATGTCTGCATGCTTACATGAACTAAAAATATTTTTTAAATTAGTGTGTTATTGAGCAATCATTAATCACGTCATTACATTTTTCCTGTATTGCAAGGCTTCTCTTCCAAACTTCTTAAGATTTCCTTTGGAAATACAATACTTACTGGATTGCAAAGATACATAGCTGAAGGCCTCTAAAAATCACAGTGTTTGTAAATGAAAGTTGGGCTAATTAAACATATATTGTTGAAAAGATGCTTGCTTTTAAAACACAGTCTTGGTAGCTGGAGAGATGGCTCAGAGGTTAAGAGCACTGGCTGCTCTTCTAGAGATCCTGAGTTCAATTCCCAGCAACCACATGGTGGCTCAAGCCATCTATAATGAGAGCAGGTGCCCTCTTATGGTGTGCAAATATACATACAGACAACATTGTATACATAATAAATAAAATAAATCTTTAAAAAATTAGAATTCTAAAAAAATAAAATAAAATGAATAAAACACAGTCTTGCACTTATTGGAAGCTACCACATGCAGAACTGCAATATGTTGGGGACTGGAAAAACATTCTTGTGATTTAAACTTTAAATTTTATGTATTTTTTTTTAATTTTAGGAAACCATGAGTTCGATTTTGGCGTTGATCTTTTGGAAGAATATAAGAAACAAATGCACTTTACATGGTTTCTCAGTAATGTCTATGACAGATTTACTTCTGAACCTCTCGGACATGGTGCGATAAAAAAGATAGTTAGTTGGAACAATCTGAAAATTGGCTTAATGGGACTAGTTGAAGAAGATTGGCTGGATACTCTGGCTACAGTGAATAAGTCCAATATAAGCTATAAAGATTATGTCGACGTTGCTAATGAACTGGCAGTGGCGCTGCGGGAAGAAGGGGCCGAGCTGGTGGTCGCACTGACACACATGAAGTGGAGCAACGACACGAGGCTTGCCCAGAGGGCAGAAGGGCTCGATTTGATTCTGGGAGGCCATGACCATGAATGCGGGGTCAGGAAAGTGAATGAGACTTGGATTGTCAAAAGTGGATCTGATTTCAAAAATCTGACAAAAATAAATATACGGCTGTTTGATGCCTCTTTCCAGTATGTATTTGAGAGAGTGGACATCTTGAGCTACTGGGAAGAAGATTCATATATCAAAGCAATAGTAAGAGATTTTACTCAGAACATACAGGTGGGTGAGTATTGCTTGTGTTGCCCAGTACATGTGGGTTGATCACGTGGACACTTTAGACAGTATTATAGAATGCATCGTAGCCCGTGACTGATGAATGAGCAAGAGCAAATTAGCACCTTCAGTCACAAGGAATTTGTATTTTTTTTTATCTTTTTAAATGATTTTGAATGTTTTAAAAATCTTTTTAAATTTAAACACCCCATTCATATTTTATTTGACTTGTAATTAATAAGAATTGAATAAATTAGATTTATTTCTAATCATCTCTATATTAAAAGCTTGTTATAAGAGAGCTTATTAATTTTATTTTCATAACATATCTTCATGAGACTTTTGAGCACCAAAAGTGTTATTGTAGGCAAACATCATTGGTTTTTAGCTACTACATATTAAGCATTTCAGATACAAAATATTTGGGACCAGAAGTGATTTGGATATCAGCTTTTTTTTTTTTAATTTCATAGTATTTACGTTTTAATAATGAGCTATGGAAATGGAAATAAATAATAAAAGGAATTTTGACACGCTGTAACATTTCTGTTTAACTTATAACAAAATATTTTTCTGTACTAAAATTCTGTAAGAATTTATGTCTTTGAACTCAACGGCGAGCTCTTTGCTCCCCCCCCCCCCCCCCAGGGAAGGAGCAGCCTTGCTAGGCCACAGAAGAAGACATTGCAGCCAAGCCTGAAGATACCTGAAAAGCTAGGGTCAGATGGAAGGGGAGGAGGTCCTCCCCTGTTAGTGGACTTGGAAAGGGGCAGGTAGAAGATGAGGGAGGGAGGGTGGGATTGGGAGAGAAGGAGGGAGGGGGTTACGGCTGGGATACAAAGTAAATAACCTGTGATTAATGTAAAAAATAAATAAATTAAAAAAAGAATTTATATCTTTAATATAGAGATGGATGTGTCTGTTAAGCACTAGCTTAACATAAAAGCACAGGTGGATTTTATATCAGTTTGTAATGAAAATATGCTTTTCCTCCTGTCTCTTCTACTCAGCTATTTCGGTGATTTGTCATCAGGTCACTTAAACTCTTACTTGTTATTTGAAGCCTCAAGGATTGTGTTTTTACAAGGGTCCCAAGCATGTTGGGCATGGAACTGCTTAGAGGTGTGTGCGTGTGTGTGTGTGTGTGTGTGTGTGTGTGTGTGTGTGTGTGTGTGCGAGAGAGAGAGAGAGAGAGAGAGAGACAGAGAGAGAGAGAGAGACAGAGAGAGAGTTTTGTGAGAGATTTGTGAAGCATAAGCCATGTTTATTGGTACCTATGCACTTATTATTTAATAGAACCTTTAGCAACTGAGTTAATTCTGTAAGAACAGGGGCTTCTGTTCTGTTTCATCTGGAATTAATTGTTCCTTGTATCAGCTTGATGCCATGAATATTGCATATTTTAATAACAATTTCCAGCTCTAAAAGGCTAGGATAGATCCTTCAAAACTGTATGATAAAATGGCTTATTACATAGCTCTAAAAGTGAATGTCTCTTGGGTATTTAATATTTTGGTATTTCTTTGGGACTGTGATACAAAAGAGAAGAGTTCCAGTAAATTCTTTTGATTTTTAATTTGAAGGAAAAAAATCAAATGGTCATGTGGAGAAAATTAATTTAAAAAATCAATAAAATCCAAGAAATGTTGATTTTAGAAAGCTATTTTTCTTCTTTTAGTATATGCTAGCAGAAGTTCTCTGCCCAATCGATACGGAATTAGATGGCCGTGAAAGCACTGTAAGAAGATGTGAGAGCAATCTTGGAAACCTGGTGACAAATGCAATGTTAGAGGCCACTCGTGCTGATGTGGCACTGCTCAATTCAGGTGATTTCACTGTTAAAGGGCACACAAAGGGACAAAAATAAGGTTTCCAGAACTTGTAGTAATAATAGACATTTTTAAGATTTGTGAAGTCCTACTTAGAAACTTTTTTACATTCATGAGTTCAGCTACCCATTTCTGGTCATGACTGGTACTTAGAATCAGATTCTGGAGTTCAGTTATTTGAAATGTAGAAGCCATCAGATATGTCGATGTCTGCCTTGCTAATGAGATTTCTATGAAGATATCGCCTGC
This sequence comes from Psammomys obesus, assembly GCF_907164565.1. Taxonomy (NCBI): domain Eukaryota; kingdom Metazoa; phylum Chordata; class Mammalia; order Rodentia; family Muridae; genus Psammomys; species Psammomys obesus. The sequence goes on from NW_026586463.1 coordinate 4,237,796, forward strand.
CACTCATCTGTCTTGAACATGTTGTACTGTTATGCTTTGACTATATGAAAAGCAATACATTTAAGTATTTCACTTGAAATTCTTGGTCTTTGATTAGTCTCTCCTTCCTGCTTCTGAGGCTTGATAAGCTGGGGGAGGAGAACTTCCCCTTTCAGTGGACTAGGGGAAAGGAGTAAGAAAGAGAAGAGGGAGGGTCAGACTGGGAGGAGATGAGGGAGAGGGCTATAAAATGAATAAATTAAAAAAAAAAAGAGTTTTCTGTCAGACAGGGAACATATTTTCCTTCTTTTGATCACTGTGGGCACTCTCAGGTCTCAGGTCTGCTCTTAGCCAATTAATTTTGTCTGAAGTTGGTAGACATACAGTTTTAAGATTTTATGCATCTATAGAAAATTAAAAACAATCTTCTAAAAATGACAACGCTGTAACAGAACTTTAGGTATCGTCACAGAGACCAGGGTCCTGATTCTCCCCTGTTGAGGTGTAGCGTGGGCGTGTAGCTCAGAGGAGGTTGTATGGCCTGGTGTGTGCCAGGCCTTGGGTTTGGTGTCTAGTTTCAGGGCCCCCTTCTGCTTCAGAGTTTATAGAGTAACACGACTTAACAGCCCGATGGGAAAAAACCCCAACATTTTATTTAATTCTCTTTTCAAGCAAGATACAAATGGTCTTAACGTCACATAAAAGTGGTTTAGAATTGCTCATGAAAACGTTTCCCAAGAGTGAAAATTTCTGTTCATGCTGCCTGTGAAGATGGCCTGGTTCTACAGACATAGGGAGAGAGCAGTGACTTTCCAGTTATAATATCACATTACTTAAGAACATAAGTAATGTTAAGTAATTAAGAATCATAACTCATTACTTAAGAACACAGGGTTTAACATGAAGTTAAATTCTCTAAAATGAATGCTATGTGTAAATTTAAGGTGGAAGTATATGTGAGGAAGACATTAGAAACCTGACTAGGGCCTTTTGTCCTAGGGATGTAAGATTCTGAGTTTAAATGTAACATTGAGTCATCAAAGTACTGCTGTATGGAGAAAACTGAAATACATTTTCCTTCTTTTGAATCACTGCAGGTACTCTCAGGTCCAACAGAATACACCCACCAGGAAACTTCACTCTGCATGATCTTTTGGCTCTACTCCCCATAGTGGACCCAGTTTTAGTCGTCAAAGTAACGGGTGCACAGCTGCTCGAGGCACTTGAAAATGGGGTTTACAAGTACCCTGCTCTGGATGGGAGGTATGTTCATGTATTTCTACTGAATGGTGCACTTAATTTTAAGATGGGACTGAAAAAAGACAAATTTAAAAGTGGTTCAACACTTTAAAATTTAAATTGAAAAAAACCTTAAAATGTCAAAGTAATAATATATAAATATAGTTTAGAAAATCTCTAATTCTGATTTTTACTAAGTAATTTTGAGAGTGGCAATATATTGGTATGTAAAAAATAAGCTGTTATTAAAATCAATATTAGTTTTAGTTATACGCAGGTATATTTATGTAGGTACTGGATTTCAGTATTTAAGTACCTAAGCCAAGTTTTTTACTTTTTAAAAATTATTTGAAAAATAAAGTACTATTCTTCTGTCTACTTTTTATGTTTTTATTCAGAGAAACACTTTATGCTTTCATAATTTACTGTATTAAATTTGGTTAAAATATGCATAGGAGTCCTGAAACCAGGACTTATTCTTTACATTTTTTTTAAAATTTTTTTTATTTTATTAATTACACTTTATTCATTTTGTATCCCCCCATAAGCCCTTCCCTCTTCCCCTCCCGATCCCACCCTCCCTCCCCTGAGTCCTGAAACCAGGACTACTATGCATATTTTAACCAAATTTAATACAGTAAATTATGAAAGCATAAAGTGTAAGAAGTGGGAAATAGTAAGAGCTGGAGGGGACGGGAACTCCACAAGCAGAGCAACAGAACAAGATAATTTGAACACAGGGAACTTCCCAGAGACTCATACTCCAACCAAGGACTATTCGTGGAGATGACCTGGAACCCCTGCACAGATGTAGCCCATGGCAGTTCAGTGTCCAAGTGGGTTACATAGTAATGGGAAGAGGGACTGCCTCTGACATAATCTGATTGGCCTGCTCTTTGATCACCTCCCCCTGAGGGGGGAGCAGCCTTACCAGGCCACGGTAGAGGACAATGCAGCCACTTTTGATGAGAACTGATAGACTAAGATCAGAAAGGAGAGGAGAACCTCCCCTATCAGTGGACTTGGGGAGTGGCATGCATACAGAAAGGGGAGGGAGGGTGGGATCGGGAGGGGAGGAGGGAGGGGCTTATGGGGGGATACAAAATGAATAAAGTGTAATTAATAAAATAAAAAAATTAAAAACAATGTAAAGAATAAGAAAAATAAAAAAAGAGTGTCTTTGTCAAAAAACATGCATAGGAGAATTATTAACATACTGTATGGTTCACCCACTTAATCTATACAGTTGAGTGTTTCCTAGTTCCTCAGAGGCGTACAGCTATTGTTAGAATCAATGCAAGAACATTTTTATCACTCTGAAAAGAAACTGTGCCAGTCACTTCCCATTTCCTCCCAAACCTCAGCTCTAGGCAAGCATAATCTACTTTTAGTCTCTGTAGGTTTACCGGTATAGGAGTCAGTCCCATAATGTGGGCCATTTACTAGCTTCTTTCACTTAGCATGTTTTCAAGGTTCATGCATGTTGTGTGCATCAATACTTATTTGTTTTTATTGCCAAGTAACACCATTTATGGATGGAGCACATTTATCCATCTTTCAGCTGATGGTCACTTTGAATGTTTCCACCTTTCTACCTTTGTCAACAATGCTGCTGTGAAAACAGACGTGTAAGTGTTTGGTTGGGTTCTTAGGTGTAGTACATATAAGTTTTGAAGTGCTGAGTCATGGAAACTGACAGGCTGCTTCAATGTTCTCCTTGCAGTGTCAGCTAGAGGCTTCCGTTTCTCCACTTCCTTGCCAACACTTGTTACCTTCCCTGCTAGCTGTCCTAGTTAATGCGAAACAGTGCCTTGTGATGCTCTCTGATGGGGGCTGATGCTGAGCATCTCTTCATCTGCTTATTGGCCATTTGTATATCTCCTTTTGAGATGGGTCTATGTCTTTACCCTTTTGGAAAAGTTGTTCTCTTAAAAAAAATCTTACTGAGTTACATGTTCTTACATACGGAGCCTCAAAAATCTTATTTTATTTGTAGAGTGGAATGGAGTTTGCCAGAGCTGGAGTGCAGAAATATTGCTCCAAGGATATAAAATTACAGCTGATAGGAGAAATAGTTCCAGAGCTTTATTATCCAGCAGGATGATTACAGTTAATAGGATATATTATATTCTTAAAAAATGATGGAGTGCTCACTACACGGTGACTTTGTGAGGTAATCTTAAAGTACACCGACTCTAAAACATCATCTAGTATATGATAAATATTACAGCTTTATTTATTGATGCAAAAATAGTATTTCAAGTTAATAATAGTAGTAAGATAATTATTATTAGAAAACAGTTGTATACAACTTTTTACTCACCTTCATCTTAACAATACCCTTCTTCCAGTGTTCTCTTTCTCAGTTCAAGGCAATTGAATCTACTCCGAAATTTGTCTTCAACTCCATCATGATTCTTACAATTGACATGTATCTTAAGAGTTTCTATTGGCACAATAAAACACTGTGACCAAACACAACTTGGATAAAAAGGAGTTCATACATACAGCCTTTCATTACCGAGGGACAAATTAGGGCAGGGCCTCTCAGCAGGAACCTGGAGGCCAGCGGTGGTGGAGGAGTACTCCTTCCTGACTTGCTCCTCTGGCTTGCCTAGCCTGCCTTCCTGTCGCACCTGGCCCACCAGCCCAGGACTGTTACTGCCCACAGTAAGCTGAGCCCTCCAACACCAGGCATCAATTAAGAAAATGTCCTATGGGCTTTCCCACAGACCAGTATCACATGCCAATCTCAACTGAGGGTCCCCCTAACCAGATGACTTTAGTTTGTGTTAAGTTAACAAAGAAACAAAGAAACAAACAAACAAACAAACAAAAACTAACCAGGACAGTATGAGAAAGCTCTGGGTGTGTGCAAATTCAATGAAGAGACAATGATTTTTAGCCAGTTTATAAGTGGAATTGGAGATAGAAAAATGATTTTCAGAGAAATAAATTGATGGATATATGGAGAGGTTAGTATTGTGCCCAGGACATGAAATCAATGTTAGCGGATAGGCATATAAAATAAGCAGTACTAGTCAGGCTCTGCTGAGCCTGAATACAGAATTCGGAGAGTGGTTTGACTGAATCTGTATTTTTCTCAATGTAATTGAAAATACCTTTGCACCTATTTTAATCAAATTTCTGACAATACCTCTGTATACAAACCAATCAACATCCATCTGAAACTTGGTTAGCTACGTTAGAAGCATCTCTTGTATCTTATCTCCAGCAGACCATCCACAGGACAGTATTATCTACACATCACTGCATCAGTTAGTTTTCTAAAAACACAAGGAGTTCATGCAACACTTCTGCTTAAAATTACATAACCGTTCTCTTTAGCCCACAGCAAATGATCTCAAGTACTTTGGAGGCATATTCTCAAATTGGCTCAATGTTGCCTTTTCAAACTCAAGCCACCTGTTCTATGTGAACTGTAGTTCTGAAATCTCAGTAAGAAACCCTTCGTTTAACCCTGGGTGCACAGGCTTCTCATGCCTCTGTCTCCACAGTCTCTGGCTTCTGCCTAGAATTCAGCTCCTCTGTCACCTCCGATTAGTCACCCCTTTCTGTTGTTCTTGTGGTAGAACCTAAATGACAGATTTGAGACTGTTCTTTTCTGATATAAATGTTCAGTGCAGCCTTACCAGGCCACAGAGGAAGACAATGCAGCCAGTCTTGATGTGACCTGATAGGCTCAGATCAGGGGGAAGGGGAGGAGGACCTCCCCTGTCACTGGACTGGGGGAAGGGCATCGGATGAGGGAGGGTGGGGTTGGGAGGGGATGAAGGAGTGGACTACATTTGGGATACAAAGTGAATAAAATGTAATTAATAAAAAATAAATAAATTCTCTAAGGGCATTTTAGTAGCATCATACAAATTTTTGTTGTATTCTTACCCTTGTTTAGCTCAGAACACTTAAATTTCCTTTAATATTTTCTTTATTATCCATGAATTATTTAAAAGCACATATTTCAATTTCCAAGATTTTCTTGTTACTTTTGCCATTGGCTTCTAGTTTATACTCAGAAATCACAGTTTGTAGGATTCCCATAGAATATTTGTTTTATGGTCTTGGGTATGTATGTATGTATGTATGTACGTATGTATAGACTGCCTTATTTAAATTTTCATGTATACTCCAATATATGCTTTTTAAAATTAATGGTGAATTTGTTTCTGATCTCCTAAGTCCTTGCAACTTTTCTAGTAACTGTTATAGTGGGGAATGTTGAATTCTTCATTTCATTGTGCTTTTGTTTTCTCTTTCAGTTTGGTTAAGTTTTGGTTCAGTTTGATTAACATTTGAAGTTTTATTGTGATATATATATATATATATATATATATATATTTATTTATTCAGTGTTGTGATATAGTGACTAAGTTGGCCATTTTATTATATAAGGTGAAGGGGTCAAAGAACTATTGTATTAGTTTTTTTCAATTCATTGTCTCTTTATTATTGTAAATAAAATTTGTTTCCTTTTAATCAAGCTAATTCATTTAGGTATTCTCCATGACTTAATTTTTAAGATGTTAGATTTGTGTATCAAAGGCAGTTTGGCTTATGAAGCCTAAAATGCTTATCTGCCTATTTTAAGAAAAAAAAAATAGTATTCCCTTTTCATCCTTTGTCTCGTTATCTCTCTGCTCTGCACTCTGTAGCACCCTGTGGGCTAATATACCCAGTATAGGTTTCTTTAGATTTATCTTTGCATTGTTTATTCTTGTCCATTCACTTATTTTTAAACTACACACACCATTTTTAAAAATTAGATAATTATAAGATAGCATACAATTTGTGGCTTATATTTTCTCTCTCTTTCTCTCTCTCTCTCTCTCTCTCTCTCTCTTTTTACTTGTGAGTTGAAAACTCTAAACTCTACTAAATTATTTTTGGTTTTGCATGTTTAAATTTTTAGTATTTATTTTGTATTTGCTCTGTGTTTTCACTCCATAAGTTTTTCTGTCCCTTTCTTTATTAATTGAGAAATATTTAGTGCCACATTTTAATGTATACATTTTGAAAAAATATGTAATTTTAGTAGATATGCATTAAAATGTATACACACATATGTGTGTATATATGTATTTAAGTGGGTCATTTAACTCACCACATCTAAAAAACACTTAATTTTATATGTCTGTGTGTGCACTAAATGCACCAGTGCCCACAGCGGACAGAAGAGGGAGAAGGAGCCCCTGGAAGTAGCACTGCAGACAGTTTCTGGCAGCTCTGTGGGTGCTGGGAATTGAACCCAGGGTCTCTGAAGAACAGCCAGTGCTCTTAACCAAAGAAACATTTGTCACTGTGAGTGGAATGTATTTAGTGTTCATACTTTTTCTATCCTCTTTACGGTATAGCTGTTTTATATATCACACCTACCTACATCATAAATCTAACAGTATTTTAAGCTTTGGTTTCAAACATTAAACATTAAAGAATTCGAGAGAATGGTTTATTTTTTCCAGGTTTTTTCCATTTCTTTGTTTTCTCTTCATTTCTGAGTTTCCTAGTTTTTGGTATCATTTCCCTTTGGTCTGAAGAAATTCTATCAAAACTCTTTGAAAACACATCTGCCAGCAAAGAATTGCCTAACTTTTCTTTTATCCAAGAATGCCCATATTCCTGGAGGACATTTTGGCTGGATATGGGGTTTATGGGATAGTCCTTTTCTTTAAGCTTTCTGGATAATTTTTCTACCAGTTTTTTAACTCCCAAGAGTTGTGGTAAGAATTTTCAGTCTTTTATATTATTTTTCCTTTATTTGCAAAGGATTGTTTTTCTACGGTTGTCTCTTGTGTTTTAGTTTCAGTGTTGTATTTCTGATGTGTCTGGCTATGTGTTTCTTAGGGTTTTTGCTTTTGCTTAGATTTTGTTTATGTCTTCAACTGAATTTGTGAGATTTTCCTGCACAGTTTCTTTAATTTAATTTTATTTTATTTAAGTTCTGAGATCTAGATGACATAGTTAGATCTTGTGTACTAGTCTTACAGATATCAGAAGCTTAGTTTATTATCATTTTAAATATTTTCTCTCTGGTATAAGAATTAAAATTTTTTATTAACATATTTTTTTTCTAGTTCATGGCCTTTCTTTCTAACATGCAGTCTACACTTTGCTTTAATGCTCTCCAGTGGATTTTAATTTTCTTTTCAAGTCAAAATTTAATCGGATTCATTCCGTTTGGTTTGTGCGTGTGTATGTGTGTGTGTCTATGTGTGTCTGTGTGTGTTTTGAACATGTGCATGCACGCAGAAGCTAGAGGTCAATGCTGAAAGTCTTCTGTGGTCATTCTCCATTTCATTTTATCTGTCTGTCTATCTATCTATCTATCTATCTATCTATCTATCTATCTATCTATCTATCTATCTA
>NW_026586463.1:4245407-4286508 GCF_907164565.1 Psammomys obesus
CTATCTATCTATCTATCTATCTATCTATCTATCTATCTATCTATCTAAGGCAGGGTCCTTCATTGATCTGGAGTTCATTAGTTTGGTTAGTCAGTTAACTTCAGGGATGTAACTGTCTCATTCTCCAAGTACTAGAGTTACAGACACCTGCTGCTGCTATACCTGGATATATATATATCATATACCATATACCATATACCATATACCATATACCATATACCTGGAGAAGTCTGAGGATAGAATTTAGGTCCTGAAGAGTATGTGGCCTGAGCTACCTCCTCAGTTCCTGTTTCTCTGTTATATTTAAGTGCAGGTACTTTCTACTATTCCACTGGTTTAAAAAAAATGGTGTCATTGCTTGCCTGAGCATGTTTTTAATGGCTGCTTTATAGTTTTGAAAGTTTCACTATCTGTGTCATTTCAGCATTGGCTTCCTTTCCCCTTGAGCTTTGGTGTTTCCCTGGGTTTTCTTCTTTTCCTGAATAGTTTTGGATTTTCCTCTGGACATTTTGAATAGAATTTTGTGAGCCTCTGGTCCCACTTCAGTTTCCTAGTGAGTGTTAACAGTGTTGTTCAGTAGGCAGTAGCCTGCTCAGATTCAGGCTGCTGGTCCAGCCTTGCTCTGGGGGATGCTGGGTCTGTTTGTAGTATTATAGTTCTTAGCATCCTTCTTGGTGCTGCATGGTAGACAGTCTTTGATTCAGGCTGAGGTCTATCTGTGTTCACTTTTCAGAGTGATTCCTATGTTAATATTAATATAGGCAAAGGGGAGTGTTTGTTTTCAGAGCATACCCTGCTCTCTACCTTGAACTTTCCAGACTAGGGGCAGGGGCTTCCTGTCAATATATAATACAGACATTTTGGTTCCTTGCCCCTCTCCTCTCTTTCTTCCTCTTCCTCTCCTTTTCCCTCCCTCTCCCCTTCTTCCCCTCTCTCTGAACAGCTAAGAGCTCCTTCCAATAAAGCTGCATTTATAATTAACTTCATCTTGCAAATATCTCACTCCAGCATTTCAGTCAGGGGCCATAGTTCATAAGTTATAAACTTATAAATTTATGGGTTCACGTTCTTGAGTTTTTTATCACAGCCAATATGTCTCAAGATTTCTGTGTCCTTGGGGATCATCTTTTCAGTCATATAGATGGAAAGAAAGACTTTAGTTACCATGCACTTCAATGGCCTTATTCAAGTACCCCATGATAAGTGTTTAGCTGAGTTGACAATCAGAGAGAACAAGTTCACTTTCATTGCTGGTTCTTAAAGTACCTGTTGCTGCCACCATCACATTGCACCGGGGCTGAATGTGGGGGATGAGGCCCTTCTTTCAGTTTTGGTGGTTACCTTTCCTTTCTTGGCACCCAGAACTAGAGGACCTTTGAAGTTTTCCACCTGGATGCTCCTTAGTGAATCTGTCATGATGGTAGCTGGTGGACTTTTAAAAATTTAGTAAACGTACTGCTAGCTCAGTGATATCTTTTTTTATTATATATATATATAAATTTTTTTACACTTTATTCACGTTGTATCCCCCCATAAGTCCCTCCCTCCTCCCCTCCTGGTCCCACCCTCCCTACCCCTTCTTCATGCATGCCCCTCCCCAAGTCCACTGATAGGGGAGGTCCTCCTCTCCTTCCTTCTGATCTTAGTCTATCAGATCACATCAGGAGTGGCTGCATTGTCATCTTCTGTGGCTTGGTAAGACTGCTCTCTCCTCAGGGGGAGGTGATCAAAGAGCAGGCATATCAGATTGTGTCAGAGGAAGTCCCTCTTCCCGTTACTATGTAACCCACTTGGACACTAAATTGCCATGGATTACATCTGCACAGGGGTTCTAGGTTATCTCCATGCCTGGTACTTGGTTGGAGTATGGGTCTCTGGGAAGACCCCTGTGTTCAAATCTTCTAGTTCTGTTGCTCTCCTTAAGGGGTTCCTGTCCTCTCTATAACCTGTAAGAAGTAGGAAATACACTTCTTACATAAGATTCCATGCACTCTACCCAACAGTTTGTCATAAAGTCTCAGCCTCTTTGATAGTCTGCAGGGCAGAGCCTTTCAGAGGCCCTCTGTGGCAGGTTCCTAGGTTGTTTCCTGCTTTCTTCTTAAATTCTCATTCTTTTCTGGACCCGCATATGACAATTTCACTTTTCAGAAGCCTCACTTATTATCCCATTCACCCTGCCCAGAAGTGATGGACTTAATGGTGTTGGTGGGTACAGCACTCTTAGGACCCACAATAGGGTTGCAAACTGTGATTGTGTAAACATCGTTAATGAACCTAAAATTGTTTAGACTTTCCTTCTCTCCCTTCTTCCCTCCTTTCCTCCATTTCTTTATTCTCCCTGCCATCCTCTCTTCTTGTTTCCTCCTGTCCCTTATTTTCTTCTTTCTCCTTTCTTTCCCGCCTGTTTGCCTCTTAAATTGGTGGAAGATAGAGAAGAATGTTTGGTTTTGTTTCTAATTCTTTGATATCTTATCAAACCTGCATTATTCCTTTTCATTGTTGGTCTTTATTTAGCCAAACCTGCTTCTTGTCAACATCTGTTATAATTACTGATTATAATATCATCAGCTATGGCCCACTACTATGAGGTTTTAATTTTAAAATCTTTCTTTTATGTCTACTAATCACTTTGCTCTGATTTTATGGAAATTAATTTACTTTTTATTTTCTGCTCGTGAAACCATGTGGCTTTTTTTTCTTCTCATTTTCATTGTGTTGTTTCTGTGGTTTGGCAGAGTGTGTATGTAGGTGTCAATAAGATTATATTAGTGATTTAGAAGCATATTGGAAGCCTAAGGTGTTTGTTTTTCAACTAAAAGTTTCTTTTTTATCAATTGAGCTATCCAGACCTTCTGAAGTTTCTTTTTTAAAATGTTCATAGCAGCTTTATTCTTTTTTTAAATTTATTTTTATAATGTATTCACCTTATATCCCGACGGTAACCCCTTCCCTCACCTCTTTCCTGTCCCACCCTCCCTCTTCCCCCTTTTCCCCTCCCCTAGTCCACAGAGATGGGGAGACCTCCTCTCCTACCATCTGACCCTGGCCTATCAAGTCTCATCAGGAAGGTCAGCATCTTCTTCCTCTGTGGCCTGGCAAAGCCACCCCACCAGGCGGAAGTAATCAAAGAGGCAGGCAATAAAGTCCATGTCAGAGACAGCTCCTGCTCCCTTACTAGCATAGTATTTTAAAATGTAGTATAGAACATAATTATGAATTATTTATGTTCAGTTACTAGCGCACCTACATGGAGACTGAGCTGCCTATTGGCTACATCTGAGCAGGGCATCTAAGTTCTATCCACACATGGTCCTTAGTTGGTGCATTAGTTTCTGCAGGCAGCCCCTGGACACAGATTTGTTGGCTTTGTTGTGGAGCTCCTGTCCCCTCCAAGTCTTTACAACCCCCCACTGATCCATAAGACTCCCAGCACTCTGCCCAAAGTTTTCTGTGAGATTTAGCATCTGCTTTGATCCATTGCTGGGTGGAGTCTTTTAGAAAACATCTATGGTAGGCTCCCATCCTGTTCCCACTCTTCACTCCTTCCTGTGTCTATTCTATTTGCCCTTCTGAATGAGAATTAAGCATCATCCTCCTTTAGGTCTGTGGATTGTAGTATGGCTTTCCTGTATTATGTGGCTAACATAAGTGAGTATACCATGTGTATCTTTCTGATTCTAGGTTACCTCACTCAGGATGATCTTTTCTAGTTCCATCCATTTGCTGCAAATTGCATGATTTCCTTCTTTTTAATAATAGTATACCATTGTGTAAATGTACCATGATTTCTGTATACATTCTTTGGTTGAGGGGCATGAAGGTTGTTTCCAGAGTTGGGCTATTATGGATAAAGCGGCTATGAACATAGTTGAGCAAATGTGCTTGTTTTATGGACATATGGACGTACAATGGAACATCTTTTGGGTATATGCCCAGCAGTGGTATGGTGGGGTCTTGAGGTAGCACTATTCCCAATTGTCTGAGAAAGTGCCAGATTGATTTCCAAAGTGGTTGTACAAGTTTGCACTCCCACCAGCAATGGAGAAGTGTTCCCTTTCTCCACATTCTTGCCAGCATGTGCTGTCACTTGAGTTTTTGATCTTAGCCATTTTAATGGATGTAAGATGGAATCTCAGGGTCGTTTTGATTTGCTTTTTCCTGATGACTAAGGAGGTTGAGCATTTCTTTAAATGTTTCTGCACCATTCAATATTGTTCTGTTGTGAATTCTTTGTTTAGCTCTGTACCCTGTTTTTAATTGGATCATTGTTTGTTGGATTTTAATTTCTTGGGTTCTTTATATTTTTTAGATATTATCCCTGTCAGATGTAGGGTTGGTAAAGATTTTTTTCCACAACAGTTTCTTTAACTGAACATAAATAATTCATAATTATGTTCTATACTACATTTTAAAATACTATGGTTGAGGAATTGCAAACCATATAAATATATTGTTATAGCAGGTTTATACCTATGTTTTTTTTTAATTCTTTGTTTAGCAAGTTTCCACTACATCAAAGGTCAGAAAGAGGCATATTATGGAATTTCCTTCTAACCATAATTCTAGTCCTAACAAGGCTATACTGAGTATTAATTGTGCTAATTCAGCATATCATTTTATGATCGACATGATAACTGCATAGAACTTGGTACATATTGGTGCCCCAAAACAGGCCAGAGGGTGCTGCTTCTGCCTTTTCTTCTTCTGTTTGATTTCTTTTTTTCCTCCCAATCTCACCTTCCCTCCTTTTTCTCCCCCTATGCCCCTCCCCTAGTCCACTGATAGGGGAAGTCCTCCTCTCCTTCTATTTGACCCTAGCCTATCAGGTCTCATCATGACTAGTTGCATTGCCCTCCTCTGTGGCCTGGCAAGGCTGCACCCCCCCCCCCCCCACCTCCTCAGGGGTAAGTGATCAGAGAGCCTGTCACTGAGTTCATCCTCTGTTCCCCTTACTAGGGACTCCACTTGGATATTGAGTCTATGGGCTACATCTGAGCTGGGGTTTTAGGTCCTTTCCATGCATTGTCCTTGGTTGGGGTATCAGTCTCTTCAGGGCTCCCAGGGCTCAGTTTTTTTTTTTTTTTGTTTGTTTGTTTGTTTTGGCTCTGTTGGTCTCTCTTCGTAGCTCCTGTCCTCTCCAAGTCTTTCTATCTCCTTCTTCTTTCATAAAATTCCATGACCTCTGCCCAAGCTTCTTAGTATGATACCTAAAAGAAAGGATAGATGCAGCAGGAGAGAGAAAGCAGATGTAGACCAGGGCAGGGAGGAGGCCTGAAGGTCACCAGTGTTACCTCCAAGTTATCAGAGAGCTGAAGGGAGCAGTGGGGACAGTTGCGGGAAAAAGTACTGGAGAGTTGCTTAGCTTTACCCTTGGGGCAGGGCTTGCTTCCCCCAGTATCTGTTTTCCTGGGAAATGCTCTCACAGCCAGGGCTTACCTTCTCTTAATTATCTGTCTGGGTGAATCATTTGTTTCCTACTATAAGCATTTTGTAAGCTAGACAACAGTGTTCTTCACTTGATCTTAGCCCCTAAGACTGATACATAATAGATGACAATAGTCCCAATGGCAGATTTGTATTAGAACAATCTTGTTAGCCTCATATATTTAAGAACATTTTAGCACTGAGTTATAGCTCTCTCCCTGCCCCATTTTTTATTTTGAGCCAAGACCTCACCAAGTTTCCCAGAATGACCTCAGATTCACTTGTAATCCATGCTGGTCTTGAATTTATGATCCCCTTGCCTCACTCTCTCAAATAGACAGGATTACAGGTCGGTGTTACCAAGCCCGACTAGTCATTTCTTAGCATTGGCATAATAGTATGTATTCATAGGAGTCAGGTGTTTCTAAAGTTTACTAGAGGCTGTAGTTAGAATTTTAAAGAAACATTTACTTGTCTATTTTATCATTGTATTTCTTAAGTAACTAAGGATGGAAATTGGGCAACAATCTCACAGTACTTCCAAGTTGTAGGAGAATAGAAATTTTTTAGTTTCTCTTTGCATACAAGGAAATAAGGATAGAATTACTTAGAGTTGCTTTTATTGTTTGACCTTTTGAAACCAAAGGCCACTTGACATGTTCTGTTCAGATGCACACAGCTTGTGTGTATCTTACCTGTCACATAGCATAAAGAGAGATGGTAACTTAAGTTCTGGCATTCTCTCACTTGTAGTCAGGATTTTGTAGAATTACATGACAAGTTACTTTTACTGTTAAGGTTTCCTCAAGTTGCTGGGATAGAATTCGGATTTGATCCAGATGCAGAACCAGGACACCGAGTCATAAGAGACACTGTGAAAGTGCAAGGACAGTACCTGCGGAAAAAGCAAGTCTATCTTCTGGCCATTAAGGAGTACATTGCAAATGTGAGATTAGTTTCTTTTGAAATGTTTTAAGCAAATTCATTGTTTGATGCTAATAAACATGCTCATGTCCACATACATTTAAGTTTCCTTTGATGATTTCAGACCCTCAGAAAATAATGAATGTTTCCATTGTGTTTTTATGCTTCATGAATTGAATTAAATTTATCTCACGGTATATAAGCATGATTACATTTAAAAATTCATATTCACAGACCATCTAAAATCCATGCATACCAATTCTGTTCCCTAAATGACTAGCAAATGTAGCCAGAAATGTGTAGCCTAAAGTGCTGTCATGGATTGCTAAATTCAAATTTAGTAATAAATATTCCTAAAACATTTAATATTTCTATCTCAGACATATTTTAATTACTTATATCATAGTTTGTCGCTTATAATGAAATTTAGATGATGGAATTTTAAGGACTTCACATATGAATTCAGTGTGTTCGTCTCTATTTGATCCCAAGTACCAAGTGCAACGAACTTGTAAGATGCATAGTGAGTTCCAGATCAGAGCCAGTGCCTGTGGCACACACCTTCAGTTCCAGCTCTCGGGAGGCAGAGGCAGGCAGATCTCTGAGTTCAAGGGCAGCCTAGTCTTCAGAGTGAGTTCTAGGACAGCCAGGACTACACAGAGAAACCCTGTCTTAAAAAAAAGTTTCAGATTAAAGAAAAAGTTTCTTAACGAAAAAGTTGCAGATTAAGTTCTTCAGTATTATTCTAAATACTCCCTTTAGGTTAACTTGATTTCTTTCACACCGACTTGAGAGATTGTAGATGGCCTATTCTCACGGCAGTTTAACAGTAGAGCCAGGACACCATGATCACAGCCATCATTTCTAGATTTATGGATTAGGACAATAATTTAAAGTATATTAACTTAGATTTAAGAAAATAATGTTTTTATGCACAAAGCTAAGGAATTACTTTAAATATTGAAGTGAATTTAAAATATGTATTTGATATATTTATTATTTCTGGTTTAGAAGACTGAATTTTGTTTTTGTATTTCAGGGGAAAGATGGTTACAGTATGTTTAAAAATTGCCCTCGATTGTTTGACACTGAAACGGCACAGGTGCTATCTACAGTCGTCATGAATCACTTCGAATCAATAAAAATTGTGCAAGGAAAGAAGAAGTGTGTTTCAGGCCATAGAATGAGTTTGATTACGACAACAAACAAGTCACCATCAAAAACAGGTGATAGTATGTTTCATGTACTGCTTTTTGAGTAAAATTTTCTTAGACTCTGGTCTTTAGATGGGCATTCTGGTATCTGAGGATATGTGAAGAAAATAAAGGCTGATTTTTATTTTTCCAAGGTAAAAAGACAGATGCAAGGGACTACAGTTACAAAGAAGAAACTGGCATCCAAAGCTATGGAGAACAGACATGGTCTAGGAAATCCTATCCTTTTCAGGTTTTTCTGCTTCACAATCTTCAGCTACTTTTGCAGCATTTATGTCACAATATAATGGAAATTATAACTTGTCAAATTAGCTTACTTCTGTCCAATTAAACATTTTGTCTTGTCTTGTTAAACACTGTACTTTGGCATATAGATCACCATTTATTGATTGAGTTTAGGAGCTTAATTCTTTTTATAAGGTCACTTTAACAACAATCCAAGGCAAATCTTATCGAACTATAATTCGTTTTATAATTGGATGATTCTTTGATAAATAATTACATTCCTAAATATATCCAAGTTCTAAAAGTTATGATTATACTTCTTAGAAGTAAATTTAATTATTTCTTTGAACTTTTATTTATGTTTTTAAATTCAAATTTGTTTTTTTATAATTTATTAACTTTACATCCTCCTCTCCTCTCCCTCTCTTATCTCTCCCTGTTCTCTCTGCTCTCCCCCTAGACCTCAGAAAGGGGAGACATCCTCTCTTACCATATGGCCCCAGCCTATCAAGTCTCATTAGGACTGCCTGTATGCTCTTCCTCTGTGGTCTGTCAAGACCACACCACTAGGGGAAAGTGATCAAAAAGCAGGCAATAAAGCCCATGTCAGAGACACCCTATTTCCCTTACTAGGGAACCTGCATGAAGATTGAGCTGCCTATTGGCTACATCTGAACAGGGGGTCTAGGTCACCCCATGCATGGTCCTTGGTTGGTGCATCAATTTCTTCAGGACCCCCTGGGCCCAGATTTGTTGGTTCTGTTGGCCTCCTTGTGGAGCTTTTGTTCCCTCCAGGTCCTTCTGCCACTCCTTTCTTCCATAAGACTTCCTGTGCTATACCGAAAGATTGGCTGTGAGTCTTAGATCTGCTTTGATCCCATGCTTGGTGGAGTCTTTCAGAGGACATCTATGGTTGGCTTCTGTCCTGTTTCCTCTCTTCAACTGCTTTTGGTGTATATTCTGCCCTTCTGGATGAAAGTTAAGCATCCTCCCTAGGCTCCTCCTTATTATTTAGCCTCTTTAGGTCTGTGGATTGTGGTATGGTTATCCTGTATTATATGGTTAATATCTGCTTATAAGTGAGTATTTACCATGTGTGTCTTTCTGGTTCTAGGTTACCTCACTCAGGATGATCTTTTCTAGTTCCATCCATTTGCTGCAAATTGCATGATTTCCTTCTTTTTAATAGTAGTATACTAAATGTACCATGATTTCTGTATACATTCTTTGGTTGAGGGCATGAAGGTTGTTTCCAGAGTCGGGCTGTTATGGATAAAGCGACTATGAACATAGTTGAGCAAATGTGCTTGTGGTATAGACATATGGACATAGGGTGGAACATCTTTTGGGTATATGCCCAGTAGCGGTATGGCAGGGTCTTGAGGTAGCACTATTCCCAATTGTCTGAGAAAGTGCCAAATTGATTCCAAAGTGGTTGTACAAGTTTGCACTCCCACCAGCAATGGAGAAGTGTTCCCTTTCTCCAAATCCTTGCCAGCATGTGCTGTCACTTGAGTTTTTGATCTTAGCCATTCTGATGGGAATAAGGTGAAATCTCAGGGTCGTTTTGATTTGCATTTTTCTGAAGACTAAGGAGGTTGAACATTTCTTTAAATGTTTCTGCACCATTCAGTATTGCTCTGTTGAGGATCCTCTGATTAGCTCTGTGCTGCATTTTTATTTTTACTTGAATTTTTATTTTTTATATTAATTACAGTTTATTCACTTTGTATCCCAGCTGTGGCCCCCTCCCTCATTCACTCCCAAACCCATTCCCCCTCCCACATTTTCTCCCCTGCCCTTCTCCAAGTCCACTATAGGGGAGGTCCCCCTCCCCTTCCATCTGACCCTAGCTTATCAGGTCTCATCAGGACTGGCTACATTGTCCTCCTCTGTGACCTGGCAAGGCTGCTCCCCCATCAGGGGTGGGAGGGTAGGGGGTGGTCAGGACTGGGAAACGATCTTCACCAACCCTGTATCTGACAGAGGGCTAATATCCAAAATATATAAAGAACTCAAGAAGTTAAAAAGCATCAAATCAATTAATCTAATTAAAAAATAGGGTACAGAGCTAAACAGAGAATTCTCTGTAGAGGAATATAAAGTGGCAGAGAAACACTCAAAGAAATGTTCAATGTCCTTAGTCATCAGGGAAATGCAAATCAAAGTGACCCTGAAATTTCACCTTACACCCATTAGAATGACTAAGATCAAAAACTCAAGTGCCAACACATGCTGGGGAGGATGTGGAAAAAGGAGAACCCTCCTCCACTGCTGGTGGGAATCTAAACTTGTACAAACACTTTCGAAATCAGTCTGGCACTTTCTCAGACAATTAGGAATAGTGCTTTCTCAAAATCCAGATATACTACTCCTAGGCATATATGCTCAAAATATGCTCAAGTACACCACAAGGACATTTGTTCAATCATGTTTGTAGCTGCTTTATTCGTAATAGCCAGAACGTGGAAACAACCCAGATGTTCCTCAATGGAGGAATGGATATAGAAATTGTGGTACATTTACACAATGGAATACTACTCAGCAACTAAAAACAAGGAAATCATGAAATTTGTAGACAATTGGTGGGAACTAGAAAAGATCATCCTGAGTGAGGTAATCCAGAAGCAGAAAGATACACATGGTATATACTCACTTATAAGTGGATAGTAGACATATAATATAGGACATACATACAAAAATCTGTACACCTAAAGAAGGTAATCAAGAAGGAGGACCCTGGGTAGGATGATCAATCCTCACTCTGAACGACAAACGGGATAGACATTGGAAGGAGAAAACAGGAAACAGGACAGGAACCTACCAGAGAGGGCCTCTGAAAGACTCTATCCAACAGTGTATCAAATCAGATACTGAGACTCTTAACCAAACTTTGGGCAGAGTGCAGGGAATCTTATGAAAGAAGGGGGAGATAGTAAGACCTGGAGAGGGCAGGTGCTCCACAAGGAGAGCAATAGTACCAAAATACCTGGACATAGATGTCTTTTCTGAGACTGATACCCCAACCAAGGACCATTCATGGATATAACCTAGAACCCCTGCTCAGATGTAGCCCATGGCAGCTCAGTATCCAAGTAGGTTCCCTAGTAAGAGGAATAGGGACTGTCTCTGTACTACATTTTAAAAATTGGATTATTTTGTTTGTTGGATTTTAATTTCTTGAGTTCTTATATATTTTGGATATTAACCCTCTGTCAGATGTAGTCTTGGTGGAGATCTTTTTCTAATCTGTAGGATGGCATTTTGTTTTGTTGACAGTGTCCTTTGTCTTACATAAGAAGCTGTTCATTTTTGTGAGTTTCTATTTAATTGTTGATCTTACAGCTTGATCTACTGATGTTCTGTTCAAGAAGTTGACTCCTGTGTCAATGAGTTCAAGGCTCTTCCCTACTTTTTCTTCTAGCAGATTTAGTGTGTCTAGTTTTATGTTGAAATCGTTGATCCATTTGGACTTTAGCTTAGTGCAGGGTGATAAATATGGATCTATTTGTATTTTGTTACACATAAATATCCAGTTAGACCAGCACCATTTGTTGAAGATCCTATCTTTTTTCCATTGTATGGTTTTGCTGCTTTGTCAAAAATCAATTGTCAGTAGGTGTGTGGGTTTATTTCTGGATCTTTGATTTGTATGATCCACCAGTCTCTTTCTATGCCAGTACCATGCAATTATTTTTTATTTCTGTAGTTCTATAGTATAGCTTGAGATAAGAGAGGGAGATACCTCTAGACGACTTTTTATTGTACAGGACTGTTTTAGATATTCTTTAGTTCTGTTTTGTTTTTCCATATGAAGTTGATAATTGTTCTTTCAAGGTCTATGAAAATTGTATTGGTATTTTGATGGGGATTTCATTGAATCTGTAGATTGCTTTTGGTAAGATGGCCATTTCACTATGTTTACCCTACTGATTCATGAACATGGGAGATCTTTCCATCTTCTTCAATTTCTTTCTTCAGAGACTTGAAGTTTTTCTCATACAAGTCTTTCACTTGCTTGGTTAGAGTTATACCAAGATACTTTATGTTTTCTGTGGCTATTGTGAAGAGTCTTTTTTAAAATTTCATTCTCAGCTCATTTGTCTTTTATATACAGGAGGGCTACTGATTTTTTTAAAGTTAATTCTGTATCCAGCCACTTTGATGAAGCAGTAGGATGGTAGAATTTTTGGGGTCACTTTGTATACTATCATATCATGTGGGAATAGTGGTACTTTGACTTCTTCCTTTCTAATTTGTATCCCCTTTTAATTTCTCTATTGCTCTAGCTAGTATTTCAAGTACTATATTGAAGAAATATGGAGAGAGTGGGCAGCCTTGCCTTATCCCTTATTCCAGTGGGATCAATTTAAGTTTCTCTGCATTTGGTTTGATGTTAGTATAGGCTTGCTGTATATTGCCTTTACTATGTTTAGGTATGTGCCTTGTATCTATGATCTCTCCAAAACTTTAAACCTGAACAAGTGGTGGATTTTGTCAAATGCTTTTTTGTCATCTAAGGAGATGACAATTAGGTTTTTTTTCCATTCAGTTTATATGGTGTATTACATTGATGGATTTTCATATATTGAACCACCCCTGCATGCCTGGGATGAAGCCTACTTGGCCATGGTGAATGATATTTTTGATGTGTTCAAGGATTTGGTTTGAGAGCATTTTATTGAGTACTTTTACAACAGTGTTCATAAGAGAATTTGGTCTGAAATTCTCTTCTTTATTGGTCTTTGTGTTGTTTAGGTGACAGTGGCTTTATAGAATGAGTTTGGTAATATTCTTTCCATTTCTATTTTGTTGAATAGTTTGATGAATATTGGTATTAGCTCATTTTTGAAGGTCTGGTAGAATTCTGCACTGAACCCATCTGGCCCTGGGTGGTTTTTTTTTGTTTGTTTTTTTTTTAGGGGGGCCGGGGTGAGACTTGATGACTGCTTCTATTTCCTTAGGGGATATAGGACTATTTAATTTATTTACCTGATCTTGATTCGATTTTGGTAACTGGAATCTATCAAGAAAATTATCCATTTCATTTACATTTTCAAATTTTGTGGCACATAGGCTTTTGAAGTAAGACCTAATGATTCTTTGGATTTCCTCAGTATCTGTTTTTATGTCTCTCTTTTCATTTTTGATTTTGTTGATTTGGATAGTGTCTCTCTGCCATTTAGTTTGTCTAAGGGTTTGTTTATCTTGTTGAGTTTCTAAATGAAGCAGCTCTTGGTTTTGTTAATTCTTTGAATTGTTCTCTTTGTTTTTAATTTATTGATTTCAGCCCTGAGTTTGATTTTTTTCCAGCCATCTACTCTTCTTGTGAGTGTCTGCCTTTTTTTTTTTAATCCCCTAGGGCTTTTAGATGTGCTATTAAATTGCTTTTTTGAGATGTCCAATCTCTTTATGAAGGCACTTATTGCTATGAACTTTCCTCTTAGAACTGCTTTCATTGTGTCTCATAAGTTTGGTTATGTTGTACCTTATTTTCATTGAATTTTAGGAAGTCTTTAATTTCTTTCTTTATTTCTTCTCTGACATATTTCTTACTGAGTAGAAAGTTATTAAGTTTCCATGTGTAGTTTTCTTGTTATTTTTGTTTTTGAGGTCCAGCTTTATTTTAGTTCGTGGTGCTCTGATAGGATACAAGGTGTTATTTCAGTCCTCTTGTATCTGTTGAGGCTTGCCTTGTGCCCAGTTATATGGTCAATTTTGGAAAGGGTTCCACAAGGTTCTTAGAGGAGGGTATATTCTTTTGTGTTTGGGTGAAAAGTTCTGTAGATGTCTGTTAGGACCATTTGCTTCATGACATCTGTTCGTGTCCTTATGTCTTGGTTTACTTGCTCTTTCATTGACCTTTCCGTTGGTGAGAGTGGGTTGTTAAAGTCTTCCACTATTAATGTGTGGAGATCATTGTGTAGTTTAAGCTTTATTGTTTCCTTTACAATGTGGGTGTCCTTGTATTTGTGGCATAGGTGTTTAGAATTTAGATGTCATCTTGGAGTTTTCCTTTGATGAGCATGAAGTAGAGTTCCTCATCTCTTTTTATTAATTTTGGTTGAAAGTCTTTTATTAGATATTAGAATGGCTACTCCAGCTTACTTCTTGGGTCTGTTTGCTTGGAAAACCTTCTTCTATCCCTTTACTGTCAGGCAATGTATATCTGTGGCTGAGGTGTTTTTAGTATGCAGCAGAATGTTGGGTCTTTTTTATGTATCCATTCTGTTTGTCCATGTCTTTTTATTGGAGAGTTGAGTCCATTGGTGTTGAGAGATTAATGACCAATGACTGTTAGTTATTTTTATTTTGGTGTTGGTTGTGATAGTATGTTTGTATGCTTGTCTACTTTTGGTTTTGTTGTAATGAAGTTACTTATATCCCGTTTTTTTTTTTTTTTTTTTTTTTTGGAGGGGGGTAGTTAACTCCTTTGGGTGGGAGTTTTCTATTATCTTCTGTAATGCTTGGTTTGTGCATAGATAGTGTTTAAATTTGGTTTTGTCATGAATATCTTGTTTTCTCCATCTATGGTGATTGAAAGTTTTGCTGGGTATAGTAGCCTGGCCTGGTATCTGTGGTTTCTTAGGATTTGCAAGATGTCTGCCCAAGTCCTTCTGGCTTTTATGGTCTCTACTTAAAGATTAGGTGTGATTCAGACAGGTTTGCCATTATACCATTATATGTTACTTGGCCTTTTTCCCTTGAAGCTTTTAATACTTTTTCTTTGTTCTGTACATTTGGTGTTTTTTTTTTTTATTATTATGTAGTGAGATGATATTCTTTTCTGGTCTAATCTATTTGGTGTTCTGTAGGCCTCTTGTATCCTGATAGGCATCTCTTTCTTTAGATTGGGGAAATTTTCTTCTATGATTTTATTGAAAATTTCTGCTGGGCCTTGGAGCTGGGAATCTTCTCTTTCCTGTATTCCTATCATTCTTAGGTTTCACCTCTTTATGTTGTCCTTGATTTCCTGGATGTTTTATGTCAGGAATTTTTTAGATTTTAAATTTTCTTTGATTGATTTCTTCCATTGTATCTTCTACACCTGAGAGTCTTTCCTCCATCTCTTGTATTCTATTGTTGATGCTTATCACTATAGTTCCTGTTTTCTTCAAGGTCTATCTTTTTAGGATTTATTCAGTTTGTGCTTTTTAAAAATTGTTTCCATCTTCAGATCTTGAACTGTTTTATTGATTTCTTTCACCTGTTTTTTTATGTTTGCCTGTATTTCTTTGAGTGACTTATTAATTTCCTCTCTTAATGGCTCAATCTGTTTGACTGTATCTTTCTGTATTTCTTTATAGATTTTGTTTCCTCTGATATCATCTTCATAAGCATATCTTTAAGGTCATTTTCTTGGGTCAGTTTCTAGGGTATCCAGGGCTGGTTGCTTTGGGATAACTGGGTTCTGGAGATGTCATATTGCCTGGGCTTTCGTTGATTGTGTTTTTACACTGGCCTCTACCCATCTGGTTGTCTCTGGCATTGGCTGATAGTTTTTGGTGCCCACTGGAGTCCTGGGGAAGGGAAGTGCATGAAAAGCCCTGAGCAGGAAGCTGGATGTTCCCGTAGGAACCCTCCTCAGATTGGTGGGTATGATCTTAGACTGGCAGATGGTTCTCAGGGAATTGCCAGGGCTCTCCGTAGGTGTATGATCCTATGGACTAACTGGCCTTCTCAGCAGCCCAGGGACTCTCCTCTTACCAGGGAAAGTCACAGAAACAGCTGCCCTGCCACTGATTTTTTGCTCTCAGATTAATGAGCTGCAGCTGCCCAGAACTGTTGGCTGGGCACAGCCTTCTTAAAGAACCAGTGAGCCCAGAGGTTTAGTTGGTCTCCCTACAGAGACAGGTTGAGCTTTGGATTGGTCTCTGGGGTTGCTCCCATGGCTCCTGGGAGGTCAGGAGGGTCGGGAGGCCTGAGGCTGGAGCAGCATGCCCTAGTACCCAGAAGGTTTTCACTGTCCAGTGAGTGAAGCACACTGGACACTGGAGACCAATTGCTGGCGGGAACTGAGGAACTTTTCCAGGGGTTAGCTGAGTGACCTGAGGCCAGGCCCACTTGTTTCCCTCACCGGGGGGTTTCCTCTCACTGGAAATCACAGTCACTGGTGTTTTGGAGCCCACAGTTCGGTCTGTAGGTCACTGTGCAATCACTGTTGTCCTCCTGATCAGACACAGTGTAAGATTGGCACTGTCACCCGGGATCTCTCCTGAATTATTATTTTTAACACAGGTGTTTTTTTTTCCTTTTAAATATACTGACAATACTTTTTCTCTAATTATTTTTCAAAAATGTAAAGTGGAAGACAAAATGACAACTGTCACATATGATCACCACTAAATGGTTCATCAGGCTGTCACACACACACAGTCCATATATTTAACAAAAACTAAAGAAGTATCATGAATTTGAGAGGGAGTAGTGTGATGAGAGTTTTTGCAAGGAAAAGAGAGAGGTAGAAATGATGTAAATATAGTACACATGTATAAAATTCTCAAAAATTAAAAATATAATAAATAAATCCACTTGGGGTAATATGTTGTAATACTTTAAAAAAGTTTAAAAAAGGACACATAAAATTGTATTATAAGTATCATGTGATATTTTCATGTGTGCATACACTGTATAATGTTCAAATCAAGGTAAGCATATTTATTTCCTCAAACATTTGTAATTTAAGTATACAATAGCTTATAGTAAAAATGAATTGATGCATTTTTGTCTATAGATTTCGTATGTTTAATGTACTTTTATTTGTGGGTAAATATTGATTGTGAAGGTGGAGAAACAGAATTTCGCTATTGTTTATAAATTTCACTTTGTGTTTTCTAGTAAAGCTTTAGTTATGATTTTAAAATATTTATTTTGGAGACCATGAATATTTTAACTGGTTTTACTGTATTTCTAGCCTTTGAGGAAGAATCAAGTGAACCATTAAGAGTAATTGCAGTGCCTGGCATAGAAGGAAGAATCTGCCATATTTCTCCAGAAATGAAAGAACATTTGCACCAACTTAGAACTGCAAGAAAGCAAGGCCTAAGAATGTTCCCCAACATTAGTGAAAATGCATATGAGAATTCTGATTCTGACTAAATGTTATAAAATTCGTATGTTTTGTTAGTGTCCAAGTGAATATGACCAATTTTAGCAGTGTTACCCATAGTAATAGAATCTTGATTGTTTGTGTCATCCAAGAATTGATGATAATTCTAGGGATATTGCTCTAAATGTTCTTTTCATTTAATTTTTATCGTCTTGTAACTTTTGACTTTTCATTGTGTTGTGCTAAAAACTGAAAACACTAAAAAACATTTCTAATTTAAGTATAAACAGTATAGTGTTTATTAAATGAATTCATGCTCTTCACAATATTTATTTGTATAGTAACCTTTTTCACTTAATATTGACTATTTTTCTGTCTAATTGATACACACACACACACACACACACACACACACACACACACATATATATTTGCTCTCACTACTGGTAATTATAATTCTTTCAACCTTGTTGGAATTCTGTGATACAGTACTTGTTAAAGTACTGAACTTTCACATCAATGACTGGAAAACATGGGCTTTCTGCGGAGTACTTGCCATTCTCATTCCTGCTAAAGCAGCCTTTCTTCCCAAAGTGAAATGGGAGGAGGTAGTAGCATAGTATTTACTAACAAACTGTATTATAGATTAGCTAAAGCCAGACTGGAACAAATTCATAATTGGTTTGTTATTAGTGAGCTGATTGGTGATACTTCCTAAATTTACCTTTTCTTTGACATTTTTTTAAAAATTATGTTTCTAAGTAAAAGGTTCCAGTCTTTAAGTCTTCCACAATTTTCTCAGTTAAGAGCTATGCCTAGTGTAACGAGGGCAAAATTGCCTCCTTCCCTTAATTTGTGGAAAGTGAAAGGTACACTGAGTTAGTATTTATATTAGTGAATAGTGGCAACCACAGAAGCTGTGCACAGGAACACAGCTAAGGTAAGTGGAAGTGTATCTAGGAGAAGGAACCGGAATTCAGCAGTGCAGCCTTCATTTCATTCTCCTTTCTTGTGAGCTTACTATATTCAGAAGTGGATTTGTGAACACATGTGATTCCTGATTTATCTCTGATAATAGAAGACAAGAGCAGAACAATTTCCTTCCAACAGCAATGTGTTAAATAATTTATCACACTTCAGTGACAGCATGCCCTGACAAAATCAGCTTAAGCAGGGAAGGGTTTATTTGGTCTTACGGTTCCAGTGGACAGTTCAACACAGCAGATGCGGCATGGTGGCAGGGGTTTGAGGTGGTTGTTTGTCACATGGCAGCTACAGTCAGGAGGAGGGGGAGAAGGTGAAGCTGCTCCTACCTCCCTTTCTCCTTTCTGTTTTGGAACTCCAGCCCATGGAATCATGCCACCCACATTGAGGGCAGGTCTTTCCACTTCAGTAATATGTTCTAGAAAATCCCTCGTAGACAAAGTAGGAGATTTGCTTCTGGGATGCTTTTAAATCCCAAGTAATTGACAAGTGAGATTAATCATCACAAGTCATTTTGATTTCACTTGAACAATAAGAAACCAAGCAAATTTCTGAAATTGAACCCACTACTATTATCCTGTGAAATGGTTATGATTAAACCAGCTCCTACTAAGTAATTCCTTTAAGACCACAGATTAGTGCATCTCTCAGCCTTCAACTGAGAAACTTCTTTTTGCAGTATATAATACTTACTACTGAACTGCACAAGCAGCCAATGTTCAGAGAGTAAGAGACCACAGAGTGCTCAGCCCTAAATGGGACATCACTTTCATGGCCCTTCCTCTCAAGGCTCAGGGATCTGTGGGAAGGATAGGAGGAAGGATGTGAGACAGATGCAGTGCAAGACTTCAGTGAAATGGTCTTTCCTGACATGATGGGTCAGTTGCACATGTGACCTCACTGAGGCTGTGACAGCGCAAGTCCTGGGCTAGAGCCATCCATCTAAAAGGCCAGCATGGATGGGGTTGGGGCTCACACATTCCCAGTGCTAAGGGAGGGACCACCAGCAACTGATGGCTTCTGGGGAAGGAACAGTCAGTTTCCTTCAGTTCAGGCCCCAAGCAGTGGGGCCCCACAAAGTACACGGCCCTGCACTCACACGGAGAGAGTTAGAACTACCTTGACTCAGTGAGCATAAACAATTGAGATGGACAAGTTTGAAGGCATGGGAGAGGAACTGGAAAAAGGAAATGGGGATTAGAGCTGATCAGAATGCATTGTCTGTATCCATGAAATTCTCTGAAACAGGAAATAAGTTACTCAGTCTATTTAGAAATGTGGCTCAGTTCAGGTATTATGAATATCCAAAATTAAGCTTCAGCATTAAAACTCCATAGCAACAGAAATTGTTGTTGGTGATAGATCATAGGATCAAACTTTTGAAATAGTATTACTAGGGACAAAGATTGTATTTCATTAGATTTAGAATTTTTCTTTTCCTTTTTTTGGTTATTTATTGAAAAATGAAATTTTAAGAGTTTTTGTGTTACTTTAAATTCTTGGAGTTGGAGAGCTGTCATAGCTGTTAAAAGTGCTGTTGATCATCCTGGGCACTGGAGTTTGGTTCCCAGGACCCAAGTCTTCTCAGGTGACACTGCCTGTAACTCCAGCTTTACGGGTGTCAGTGTCTTCTTCTGGCTTTCTCATGCATTCACATGCAGGTCACACGCACAAAGACATATAAAAAAGCTAATTCATGAATTCAGATGTTATCTCCCTGGTGATCATGTGCCAGAATGTGAGAGAGAGTTAGTTTATTACTGGGTATGGAGCCGCCCGGTTGCTGGAGATCAAAAGGGAGCAAACACAGACCAAAGGGGAGGGTGGCTGTTCTCCCGCTAGACAGAGGGAAAGGTGGGAGCTGGGTGATTCCTGGATGGGGTAGGTGGGTTAGGTGCCCTGTGTCCCGCAGATGCTGGGAAGGAAGGAAATACATGCCATGCTTTTAATAGACAAGTTACTTGACCCAGAAGCATGCTTACATTCCGTCCTCTTGTGTCCCTTGTCTCAGTGTCTGGAAATCTTAGACTTACCTGTGGTGTCTCTAGGAAACACTACACTTAGTGTTTTGTAGCTTTAAACTCCAGTTCTATAAAAAGTAATAATATTTTGAAGTAAAGTTAGAGATTTATAGTTGCTTTCTAAATTTAATTACTTTAGTGTTAGGATGGGTATGTAGATGTTTGTATGTAGGTTACAGGTACAAAACAATAGCTAATATGTGCCAAAGACAAAATGAATGTTTTCTGTGAAATACATGTCTACATTATTGTTTATTTCCTTCATTTCTATATGATAAAAGAGTCTAAAATAATTTAGGGACGAATCAAGATTTATTTTCTAGGGCACATAAGCCAGGAGTTTCCTGGAAAATAGCTTTAACATTTTTTTTTAATTTTTCTTTATTAATTACACTTTATTCACTTTGTATCCCCCCCTGTGGTTCTCTCCCTCCTCCTGTCTCAATCTCTCCCTCCCTCCACCCTCTGCATGCATGCCCCTCCCCAAGTCCACTGATAGGGGAGGACTTCTTTTCCTTCCTTCTGATCCTAGTCAATTAGGTCTCATCAGGAGTGGCTGCATTGTCTTCTTCTGTGGCCTGGTAATGCTGCTTCCCCCTCAGGGGGAGGTAACTAAAGAGCAGGCCAATCAGTTCATGTCAGAGATGGTTCCTGTTCCTATTACAATGGAACCCACTTGGATACTGAACTGCCATGGGCTGCATCTGTGCAGGGGTCTTAGGTTATCTCCATGCATAGTCCTTGGTTGGAATAGCAGTCTCAGGAAAGACCCCTGTGCTCACATTTTTTTGGTTCTGTTGCTGTCCTTGTGGAGTTCCTGTTCTCTCCAGATCTTACTGTTTCCCACTTCTTTCCTAAGATTCCCTGCACTCTGCCCAAAGGTTGCCCATAAGTCTCAGCGCTTCCAAGATCTAGCTATACCACTCCTAGGCATATATCCAAAAGAGGCTCAAGTACACAATAAGGACATTTGCTCAACCATGTTTGTAGCAGCCTTATTTGTAATAGCCAGAAGCTGGAAACAGCCCAGATGCCTCTCAGTGGAGTAATGGATGCACAAATTGTGATATATCTACACAATGGACTATTACTCAGCAATAAAAAACAAGGAAATCATGAAATTTGCAGGTAAATGGTGGGATCTGGAAAAGATCATCCTGAATGAGCTATCCCAGCAGCAGAAAGATGCACACGGTATATACTCACTCATATAGACATATAATATAGGATAAATCTACTAAAATCTGTACACCTAAAGAAACTAATCAAGAGGGAGGACTCTTGCTAAAATGCTCAATTCCTATCCAGAAAGGCAAAGAGGCTGGACATCAGAAGAAGGAGAAAAGAGGGAACAAGTCAGGAGCCTGACACAGGGAAAAGCTCTGCCCTGCAGACTATCAATGTAGATACTGAGACTTATAGCTTTAACTTTTTAAAGTTCTAATATATTGTCCCTGTTCGAATTGTAACTGTTTGATCTATACATGTACTGTGGGAGGACTAATTTTTCCCTTTAGTCACATTATTTTTATCTAGAACATAAGTTAGTGATTATAAATATTAATTTATAAACACAAATATACATCTCTTTGTAATTTGTATTAATTTTATGTTTCTGGGTTTGATGAGTCTTATGTATTTGATTATATTTTTCACAGATATAATTGTGAAAACAGAAACAAGTATAGTATTAGAATAAAAATCTGTACCACTTCATATTTCTTAAAAAATCATACTGTTCATCTAATGATATAGTCAGCAATTACACCAGACTCTGACAATTTACAGTCTAAATTGGTCCAGCTTATCTGTTTTGAATGATGGTAGTATTATTAGTGCCACAAGTCACTCTTTATTTTTTTTTAATCAGATTGCAATAGGATAGAAAGGCTGGATTAGCAGCTCATCACTGCTAATTTAAAAAACCTGTCTGAATAAATGCATAAGCTTCTGTCTCTTTTTGATTAGTTTTCTTCACTTTTGAATCAGGGTACCTTCCCCATTACCTATGCACACTGTAATGATTCAGATATTTTCTTCTTTCAATACAGAAAACTATAACAATATTTAGTGTTTAAATATTAAGCTTAACTCTAACAATTATTGTAATATAATAATAAAACACGAGTGTTTATATAAATCCAAACCCCCATTTTAGCAACTCCTTATTCCACACATTAAGTCAAATCACAACAATAAAAAAATGTAAAAGCCACTCTTTATTGCACATTGACAATATATTTGACAACCTTCTAGTTAAATGAATCACCAGATTAATTACAGTTGGGACATGCATTGTCATTTAGGTTACTAAATGTCAGATCTGTCATTTCCCAAGTGATTCATTTTGAAATTGGAAAGTGTTAATATGGCTCTAACATAGCTATTGGGTGTTACTCTGGCTGCATGTAGTATCTTGTTCTTACAACAGTTAAAAATGTTGCACCAAAGCTAGGAAGTCTTTACAAAAAGGATAGTCAGATTTTTGGTAATAGGAGACAGAAGTAGAGATATTCAGAAGTCAAAATGCAATATACCCTGCTTAATTAGTTCCCAGAGAATATCATTTATCTTTAATGCACATCATTTGCCCAAGAATACATAGTGCTTGACTAAACATCTCAGTAATAATGATGCTATTCATCCAGATTATTCATTTCATATTTTTACTATTTTAAAATGGATGTAAAACCTGTCTTAACAATCATAGAAAGTATAAAAATGACACTGTAAAATTAGAGACCCCAGTTCTAAGGTAAAATCTATGGAATTAATAGTGCACTATTGCAAATGGCTGTTGGATCAGCTCTCAGATCAAGTTTAGGTTGTTACATGAAAGAAATTAAGAAATAAATCCATTATCCTCAGATTTTCTATAAGCACTAACAATTTTTATAATGCAACATTATAAAAACTTCAAAGCATACTTTCAAAATGTTTAAGCCATTGTTTACATTTATGATTGTTCAATCATGGCGGAGAATGATGATTCCTAAAACGGAAAGAAAAAATAGCAAAGAAAGCAGAAAACAATGAATCCAATGACCCAGTTCACTGAATAAATATAGATGATCACCATATCCATGTCAAACCACCACCCGCGACTGTCATCCTCGAAGTGCAGATAGTCCATCCTGTGTGCCCCGTGAGGGAACTGCCTCCTTGTCATTGGGGCTGCACGCCTGTGAAACCCTGGGAGGCACAGGGGAAAATGTACAGTTCGTTAAACTCAGTCACGTGATTGGAAAGAAGCTGCATTAGTATCACAATGCTTGCACAAAGCCTCTCATGGCTTCACTGAGTGGTGTTCTGCGTGTCTGACGATTACGTTTTCAATGATGAACTCTGAGGAGTCCCAGTATAGAGAGCAGGGCAGCACAGGAGCTCGGCTCAGTGACTCGGACCATGTTATCCATTACTTTGGGTTGGAAAGATCTTATTGGCATCTTCTGACATAACTTGTAAAGATTATTTTCACATACAGATTTTTCTAAATTTAAACCCCAGTAACCACAACCACTGCTGGAACTACTGTTTGTGAACTTGGAACAACAGCTGGCCTTTATAACTTTCACCTTGACAGTTTTATTCAGTGCAGTTATTCCAGCAAAGTTCTACGAGAATTTGTTTCATGTTTTAGCACTGAATAAGTTGAACAGACATAATGGTGCTCCTACAAAGAAAATTAACTTTAATTTTCATGTTCTTCAAAGTATGGGCATACTTAGGGGATTGGCTGGCAGAGAAGGCAAATCTCAGAAGCATAATACCTTGTTACATTTCTGAGAAACACCGCATTTCAAGAAATCCTGGGTATTCTAGCTAAGTATTTGTATCTGGGTATAACTTGATCAAGAGAAATGTGCTTTTGTTGGTTGGCCAGTGTGATGGTTAACTTTGTGGGTTTTTTTTTAATTTTAATTTTAATTTTTTTCTTCACAATTTGTTCATTATATATCCCAATTGAAGCCTCCTCCCTCAACTCCTCTCCCTCCCTCTCCCCTGACCTCTTTCTACTGGTCCACTGAAAGGGGCTAACTTTGATGGTCGACTTGACACTTGACCTGGGAGAGGAAAGCTCCACTGAGAAACTGCCTAGAACAATTAGTCTGTGGCCATCAGTGTGAGGCATGTTCTTAATTGATAATTGATATGGGGAGGTCCACCACTCTGTGGCTGGTGTCACTTCTGAGCGGGAGGATCTGAGCTCTCTAAGAAAGGTGGCTGAGCAGGCCGGAGGGAGCAGATCAATAAGCAGCATTATCAGCATTATCAGAGCTGGAGCTCTGCTTCAGCTCCAGCCTTCAGGTTCTCAATTTGGGTTCCTGCTTTGGCTTCCCTCAGCGACGGACTATAACCTGTAAGCAAAATAAGCCTTTTCCTTCCTCAGGTTGCTTCTGGTTCCAGTGCTTACCATGGCAACAGAGAAGCAAACTCAAACAGCCAATATGTAATATCTAAGGCTCATACAAAACAAAGAATATTTCAAAAGATCTATAACCTCTCTATTAACTCTATTTTTGCTTAGCTACTGTGTACTTTAATAATAATATTTTTTGATTAATTAGTGAGAGAGCAGTAAAATATACTATTTGTTTAAATAGAAAAACAAATTCTGGCACTTGCTAGTCACTGGTGGTAAAGGTCAAATGAGGCTCCAGCTCAAAGCAAATTCTGCTTCATCATCTTTAGCAACTGAGTGATGTGAAGTGGCCTGCTCCAGATTTGGCTGCTAATTCAGAAAGCAAGAGTGAATTCACCTGGCTCTTGGCATGGCTATTTAAGGCCCAACCTCTTTAATCAGGAACAGTTCTAGCTTGCTGTTTGTGTTAAGTTACTTATTCGTATTATGTAGGCTGAAACACAAAAGATGAGTTAAAGGGAAAATAGTTGTATGCTGTAGAGTAAAATGCAGAACATCTCACGTAGGTATGCTTTAGATAATTTGTAATTGTCTTTATCTGACCTCCTATCCCTTCATTTGATATTTTAAGTATTAAAGTATTAATAATTTTAAGTATTAGCTTTTGTTGATTACAAGGAGATTAATTAGGTTTTTGTTTTGATTTTTGCATTGTTAGTATTCAGTCGGGCTTTTATATAGGATTCTGCTTAAGTCCATTTGTGCTATGTGTTTAGCTGATATAATCTGCCTAACTGGGCATCTGTCACTTTCAGCATACTGCAGCATGTGGAAAAGGATCAAAGAAATGAAGTCCCCTTCTGGGTTGTCAAACTTCTAGTTTTTCCTTACCTAACATCACATACCATGTACAAACACTGGTGTAAGGCCTCATTAAATATTACTAAAATAATTTTTTCCTCTACCAGCAACTGATAGGTGCTGGGAGAGTGCAATGGAAGTTTTGTTTGTTTTTAAAAACTCAGTTAGGTTATGTAAATGTGTTTTTGTTTTAATCCCAAGTGTGGGATTTTAGTTTGGGCTTTAGTATGTCCATAGCTGATAACTGCCTCCTATGGGGCATGGTCTTTGCCAGCTGGTTATGACCTGCCCTGTGCAGCTCAGAGAGGGGCAGGGTCTAGGGCTCTGAGGGATATAATTACAAGGACCCAGAAAGAGGAGTGGCAGTTTGGAGAGACCAGAGATGGACAGACAGAAGCCTTTCAACACACTGGCTTGGAGGCGACTACTTGCTGTGTTTGCTGTTGATGGAAACTGTTATAGCCCCAAAGAACCCATGGACCCTAAACAGCTGGGAGAATTAAAGGGGTCTTTGCCCCCTCGACCCACTAACCTCCTCTCTCTTACCTAGGGTTAAAGGTTTGATGGAAGGAGGTTAAAACCTTAAGTATCCCATATAAAATAGAGTTTAGAAAACATGTGCCTGCTCTTTGATCACCTCCCCCTGAGGGGGGAGCAGCCTTACTAGGCCACAGAAGAAGACAATGCAGCCAGTCCTGATGAGACCTGATAGACTAGGATCAGAGAGAAGGGGAGGAGGATCTTCCTTATCAGTGGACTGGGAGAGGGACACGGGTGGAGAAGAGGGCAGGTGGGATTGGGAGGGGAGGAGAGAGGGAGGTACAGGGGGGATACAAAGTGAATAAACTGTAATTAATAAAAATAATTAAAATTAAAAAGTAAAAAAAAATGTAGAACAACGCAAAGAAAACATTGTGCACAACAGGAGAGAGACAGTCAATCTTCTTTAAGTATGGTGATCCTTAGGAGGCCAACCAGGCTCCATGAGGAGGCCCCATCCCCAAAATTATCTGGGCAAACAAACTGGATTTGATGGACTTAAAACAACAACAACCACAAAAGCAAACCAAGGAGTTGAGTGAATAGGGATGTGGGAGTATATCTATGAGGAGTTGGGTGACTTATCAAAATATACTGTATAAGGTTCTCAAAGAAAATATTTCCTAAATTTACTTCTCTTTTATTTTGATAAGCACAAAAATGTTATCTTTATTCATTCAGAAGAACTGGACTGCTGTGCACTCAGCCTATGAGCCTCCTCTGTGTGAAATCATCAGATAAGAGAATGTCAATCTCGGCAGCTTTCCTGTTTCCAGATCTGAAGTCATTCCTGTAGGAGAATGAGGTGGGGGAAGTTTCCTCACACTTAAATGTTACCCAAATGCACCAAGAGCAACAATCTCGAAGTAGTTTCACAAGCTTCTCCGGCCATGCAAGCTGGAGATGAGGTAACACTGCTGTTAGAAACTACTACTTAGTATTAAAAATGTCTCTTTTTCTGGTCCAAAAGGATGCTGTGCCTAGGCCTGAGATGACTCAGATTCCAAGTAAATGAGCCAAAAATAAAGTGCCTGGGTTAAACAACTGATAGTATCAATATGTATTCCATTAGTGATATTAATGGCAGAAAACAAGTGAGAGTTGACACAGAACAAGAAGTGACGCATGAAGAGCAGGGTCAATGGGCTGGTCGCCCAGGCAGCCTTGGCTTACTCTTGTGCAGTAATAATGTCTTTCACTGTATCCGTGTCACTATATACCTCCATGTACCTATGTCCAGTATTGTTGAAAGACAGCAAAAGGGGGCAGGGAGGGAGGAGTGAATGAAGCACATTTTTATGCGCGAAGTAAATAATGATCACTGGCTGGCTAATTTCCTTTATTTTGAATGGGTTTTAAGCAAGAAGAGAGAGAATAGGAATTTCCAGCAAGCGTTGGAATTTCTAGATGGCAGGATCTAAATCAAAGCTGCCCTAAAAGAGCACTTCACAGAATACGTAGGAGTATTCCGTAGGAATACGTAAACTATGACATTGTATTACACAACACCAGAACACAAACCTCAGTGTTTAATGCAGATTCCACTAGAAAACGAAGGCTTTGCAAACACAAATTCCATGTCTAGTGATGATGAAATGAATTAACGCATATAAAGCATAGGACTGGCCCATAGAGAACATTCAGAAAAACGTAGATTCTTTTTTTTTTTTTTTGATTTTCTATTTTTTTATTTTATTTTATTTTTATTTTTAGTTACATTTTGTTAACTCTGTGTCCCAGCTGTATCCCGCTCCCTCATTCCCTCCCCCTCCCCAACTCCCTCCCTGGTCTCCT
Organism: Psammomys obesus; assembly: GCF_907164565.1. Taxonomy (NCBI): domain Eukaryota; kingdom Metazoa; phylum Chordata; class Mammalia; order Rodentia; family Muridae; genus Psammomys; species Psammomys obesus. Next base: position 4,272,807 of record NW_026586463.1, read on the forward strand.
CCCTGCCCCTTTCCAAGTCCACTGATAGGGGAGGACCTCCTCCCCTTTCATTTGACCCTGTTTTATCAGGTATCTTCAAGGCTGGCTGCAAAGTCCTCCTCTGTGGCCTAACAGGACTGCTCCTCCCCTGAGGGGCAGGGGAGGACAAAGAGCCTGCCCTTGAGATCCTGTTAGAAATAGTCCTTGTTCCCCTTGCTTTGGAAAACTACTTGGTTACTGAGCTACCACGGGCCACATCCCAGCAGAAATTCTATGTTATATCCATAGATGGTCCTTGGTTGAGTGTCAGTCTCAGAAAAGGCCCTGATATATTTGGTACTTGTAGAGCTCCTATCCTTTCCATATCATACTAACTCCCCTTCTTTCATATGATTCCCTGCACTCTGCCGAGGGTTTGGTTATGAGTCTTAGTGTCTGCTTTGAAACACTACTAGGTAGAGTCTTTCAGATGCCTTTTGTGGTAGACTCCTGTCATATATTCAATGCACATCCCATTTGTCTTTCTAAATGAAGATTGATCATCTTCCCCCATGTCCACTTACTTGATTGTCTTCTTTAGGTGTGTAGATTTCATTATGTTTATCATATCTTGTAGGTCTATATAAAGACGTAGATTCTTATACTTTTATTAGAAGAGGAACCTGCATTGCACTTCATATATCAGGTTTTCTGAATTAATCTGTAAGCTCACAAATCTTAGCTGAAATGGCTTTTATTTTTCATCAGACTCATTGATTTTTCTAAGTCAGTTGCTGACCTTAAAAAAGATTGTCAGAATATCACATGGTAAAACTAATTTATTACATATTATGGACAGTATATGAACTATAGTTAGCAAGGATCTAAAGATATTTTGACATGGTGTCTGCCATAAAGAATTTCAGTCTAGAGCACTGTCAATTTCTTAAAAATAATTGTCCTCATAGAAGATAAGCTTAATTTATTTTAAATTAATTTAATCAGTAAATTAACAAATTTAACTTAACCTTAATTTCTCCCTAGCAAGATGAATTAAATAGTAAAGCCAAGAATTTCATCTGATAAGATTTGGCTTCTGAGGGCCACTAGTCACTGTTATAGCTCCAAACCTTTTTCATTCCCCAGGAGCCATGCCCTGCCCCCATATAAATGGCATCATCTGGGAGTCAGTGTATCCAAAAGCATGATGATGACAACACATGCTTTCATATCTACAACCCTGTCATTTTAGAAATAGATCTGGACTGGTGTCAACGTAGTGAGATGATTCTGACCTTGGAGTTCACTTTTATAAATACCATAAACTACTTTGTGCAGCCACGGATAAGAATTACTTGGTCCTAATACATGGGTTGAACTAGGATCCAGTCTGTGTAGTATATTTCAACCAAGCTGTAGTAACGTGTAAATATAACGGAGACACGTACTTCACGCACACCAGAGGGCTTAAGTTATCTATTCCAGCAGGGGAGGGGGAGAAAGCACATTAGAGTCAAAAAATGTACTCTTCAGGTAACCTTAAATGTTGTATTTTTGTACCAGATTTCTACATACTCTTATCAAATCAAAATAATTTCTGTGTCTAACAGGATGTCCTCACAGTTTCCCCCTTAGTCTGCTAATAAGCTAAACTCTAGTTTTTTCATTTTTTTCTAACGTGAAATAATTTTATTTAAAGTTAGTATATATTTGAAGTGGGTTTCATTATGCCATTTTCACACATGGCTCTTATCAACCTTCCAATGCCGTTCTCCACCCTATGCCTAGGTTCCCGTCCTTCCACCCATAGCCCTCTCTGTTTTCACATTACACTGTTACCTTCTTTTTCACTTATCTCAGTTAAAGCTTCTTTTTAACCTTTACCGCATCTTTTTCATGTAAATGTGTTGAGTTCATGTCTGCATGTGTGTGGGCACACATGTGCCTTCCATACTGTGGAAGTCCGACATCATTGAGTGGATTTACTACGTCAGGGCCTCTCTGAGCAGAGCAGAATAGTTAGGGCGAGCAGCTAGCCCACGTGCACTCGGCATCCTGTCCTCCCCCTACACCAAGAACTGTAGACACAGTTGGGTGTTGGGATCAGAACTCCAATTCTTACACTTATTAGCAAGTGCCCTCTCCACTAAGCCATCTCCCCTGCCTTAAGATTTTTTTTTCCTCTCCTCATCCCTTTTCTTGTTTCATTACTCATATCCCCCATATATAAAAATTAAACAGGAAAATCATGTGAAAGAAAACATGGTATTTTGTCTTTCAGTGCCTAGAATTATTACTTACCATAATAATTTTTAGTTCTTAATTTAAATGCCATATGAATATACTGATGTTTGTTTACAGGCTCACATTGTTACTATTTCATATGGCGTTTTCTTCATGTTAAAGAGGAAATTGGCCTGCAGATGCTGCCTTACTCGGTTTTTGCCTGGTTAGTGCACACATCTTTATAGCCTTCATAAAATGTATGCTGTCAGGTGAGATTTCTCCATCCATCTTTGTGTGTCAACATATTTTGAAAGTAGAGAGATATTGTCTTCATTCCGGGCTATCTTGTCAATGGTATTTGTAAACAGTTGCAGAAGACAGAGCGTTCCCACTGGAGCAGAGAGCAGGCTTGCACAGTTTTGGGACACAGTACACTTAGTGCTTGGTATAAAAGCTTGTTCATAAGCTCTGTGTTGTCTCATGTATGTCATCCCATGACATGAACAGATACCATCTCCTCCTATATGAGATACTCTATGGGCAAAAGGCTCAGATACCCATCACCAAGGCTGCCACTCTGGCTAACCTGTCACTGACACCGAAGTCTGTGTACTTCACATATATCCATGTAACTGGCTAAATAACTTATTAACTTGTAAATAGGTTAAATACCCAAGGCTTAACAGTTCTGGACACTGGAAAACTTGTAATATCTCTATCTCTCTTTTTTTTAGCTTCAGGAACAGTTTGCATAAAATTAGAATCTTTGAAAGTTCAGTAAGTCTATCCCATAAAACAATACTTGAGTCTGTAGTCTGCCGAGGTGCAGATAATTCTCTCTGTCTCTCTGACTTTTTCCCTCAAATGTTTTATTTTTTGAGAATTTCATACATTTTGATCATATTCTTTTAAAAATATTTATCTTTTATTAATTAGCTTATTCACTTTGTATCCCAGCTGTAGCCCCTTCCCTCATTCACTCCCAATCCTACCCTCCTTCTTCTCCTATGCCCCTCCCCCAGTTCAATGATAGGAGAGGTTCTCCTCCCCCTCCATCTGACCCTAGTCTATCAGGTCTCATCAGGACTGGCTGCATTGTCCTCCTTTGTGGCCTGGTAAAGCTGCTCCCCCCTCAGGGGGAGGTGATCAAAAAGCCAGCCCCTGAGCTCATGTCAGAGACAGCCCCTGTTTCCATTACTAGGGAATCCTCTTGGACACTGAGCTGCCATGGGCTACAGCTGTGCCGGGGTTCTAGGTTATCTCCATGCATGGTCCTTGTTTGGAGTATCAGTCTCAGAAAAGACTCCTGTGCCCAGATCATATTCTTTTCCTCCCTCCAACTCTTCTCAGGTTCTTCACTTCATCACTTGCTCAGCTAATGCTATTTCTGTCCCTCAAAATGACAGCACGTTGTCTGACTGTATTGGCCAACACTCCCGAGAGGCAGACCTGCCCCGGAGTGTTCTTGCCATTCCCAGTGTCACTACATTGAAGAAAGCTGATGTTTCAGGTTCCAGAAGCTGTCAGCTGCAAATAGCTTCTTTTTTTGGGGGTGTGACTTCTTTCCTATTGTGCTAATATTTTGGAAAAATTCAACACCAGCTGATTAAACATCATATTTTCTAGTCTTGAGTCATATTTGTAATAATTAATATTCTCCCATATGTACAATTCCAATGAAATGGACTGAAATTCTCATGGCTCTGCTACACTTTGGATTCTTCACAAATCTTCTAGTCTCATTCTGAATACAGGGTTTATTTTTCCTCCCCTGCCATTTGAGACCAGGCATGACTATGACACTTGACCTTTAAATGACTGCAAGGAACACATGTGTGCTTCTCTCAGTGGATCTTTTTTATCAGTTTAAGATGCTGCAGGGGTCTCTTCTTCCACCACAGCAGACAGTAACGTGCCAGGCAGAGGCTGCTCTGCTGTGCTAATGATCTGGCCGGTGTGGAACACAGCAGCCTGCAGTCCAGAGAATGCTATTTTGTTGTTAATATGAATTCTAACAAATAATAATGAACTAACTTAAGAGACAGGTGAATAAAATGGAAATTGAATCTGGCTGGATTTATTTCATGAGAAAATCACTCTCTTAATGAAGTTAACCAGATGAAATCAAGGAGCAAGAAAGACCCATTTAAAAAAAAATTCAAGTTGCTATTAGGTTTAGAAGCAGTATGGAAACTATTAAAATTCCAGAAGACAAAGTGACTGTTTCTTCTAAAATTCTAGTTTGTAGAAAGAATTTTACCTTTGAATGATGACTTTCATATCTTACATAACAAGGCTGTGACCTTTTCCCCTACAAAATATGGCTCAATTTCATCTTTTTTCATCAAGGATTGTAAAATAAAAACTCCACTATTGAATCTCCTTTCGAGGCATTTTCACAGTCTCTGCAGCATGTGCTGTATTCTCAGTGACTGTATAGTATTTGCTGTGTGGATGGGTGGGTGCCTGCCCATTAGCACAAACCTCAGGGAACAGGGCAAGCAATTACCCTATTGCTGGAGCATGTCCCAAGTCAAGTCTTTCAAATGTAGCTTCAGCAGAGATTGAATCTGATGATCAATGAAATGACATTTTGTAGTTCTCATGAAAAACATTCTCTACAAGGCCCTGGAAGAGGGGAGACACGTCCTCTTTTTCACGTGTGATGGGCCAGGTGAGGGGTAACCCACAGTGTTTCCCTGCTCTGCGTTCCTCACATTATGTAAGAATTTCTGTGTGTGTGGAAGGTTGACTGATATAAGTAGGTTTTGGTGGAGGTGGAGCAAGATATTTATAGACACAAATAGGTATAGATTTGCTTGGTTAATACACTTGAAAATATACTTGAAAATGGATTTTAAATGTCATCTTCATCTTCAATGTCTTTAGGCCCCAGAGTCAAATATATTAACCCTGCAAAAGCTGGCCTCTTATGTTGAAGAGTTTAAAGGCACAGCTAACATTTTTTTTTTTTTTGTTATAAATTACCAGTTTGAACTATGCATTAAAATGGTTTGGACCTATAACAAAGTGAGAAGTACTATACTAAAAATCAAAAGGGGGAGGCTTGCCGTTAACCATTTTTAACAGAACAGTCCAGTCACTGACATTAATTAGATGCACACGGCTGTGCAACCACCGCCACTGGGATTGCACCCTCCACCAGAACCCTCACACAGAAACTCCGCCAACGAGAGCAGTTCTCTTCTCCCTTTCCCAGACTCTGCTCATCTGTTCTGTTTCTACCAATTCCCTGGTCTCAGACATATCAATGGGATCATAAGGTATTTGTGGCTTAATTATCTTGGTGTGTCCATATTACAGTGTGTACTACCATGGATTTTCTTTTTAAAAAAATTAATTTATATATTTATTTATTACAATTTATTTACTTTGTATCCCTGCTGCAGCCCCCTCTCTCATCTCCTCCCAGTTCCACCCACTCCCTACTCCCTCTTCTCCCTCTATGCCCTTTCCCTAGTCCCCTGATAGGGGAGGACCTCTTCCTCTTCTATCTGATTTTCTTTTTATCTGTTCTTTGTACACACTACATTTTGTTTATCCACTAAACCTGCAGGTGGACACTTACAGTTCCTACCATTTGGCGATTGAGGGTAATGGGATTTTTTTTTAACTTAATATTATTAAATATACTTCTTATGTAGGCTACTTATTCTTTTCACTTTTATATTTTTGAAGTACTGGATTTTGAACTTAGGGCCTTCACACACCAGGTAGCTAGATACTCAGCCATTCTGCTACATTCTCAACTCAAAGGTTTTAATGTAATCATTTTATATTAAAATTTGAGGACCTTTCCCCAGATAGTAAAATGTAATGCTTTTCTGCCCTAAGAAACAGAAATTGATTTCTTACTTTAATATTGAATACACAATGAGGTAGATCTTACCAGTTTTCCAATAATTACCACTTAATTATATGTTACATTTTTAAGTTTATTGGTGAAATTGTGACAGGAAGCTTATCCCAAGGTCTCACATTTCACCTAATTTATACCACATTATGAATTAGCTTATCAGGGAATACGCCAGAGGGTCCCATGTACATTGGAACAGAATATTCTGGGTTATTATAACCTTTGGTAAGTTATTCAGCCACCAGCAAGTCTCCACTTTACACATTAAAAATCGAGAAAGGTCTTGGGCTTGAGTCTGGCTAGCTTACCATGCGTTACTTATGGACTGTAGTTTCCGATGGGACAGAATTACAAGAAAGATACCAGTACTGTGATACAGCCTGCAAAAGTATTCCATACACTGCTTTTGGGAAGATAATTATTTTTCAAATCGAATTTATATCCATTCATATACATATGACATATACATGCATACACACATATGTCTTATTTAAAAGTCCTTGTGACATTTAAGGAATGAACAACTGTAGTTTATGTTCTAACCTATTTGTGGTCTCAGCTGTACCCAGAGGTGCTGGCATAGACACCTGGGAATATCTGGGGCCATCTCTGTTTGGCTGGATGTGCAAGGCTGGTAAATAGCGATGAATAAGCAGGCTTCTGGAAACACTGGAGTGTCAAGTTTTCTGGCAGTCTTTTTTCAACCAGATGAATAAGTAAGCAGGAAATGGCTGATGGAAGGTTAAATTATAACTAAAGCTTAGTGGGCAAATCCATCTTGGAGATCATGGCTTATATAAGGCACCATCAAAGCAGTGAAATCCATTTCAAATCAAAATAATTTCTGAAATTCTACATCTATAAATATAAAATATTAGGATGGTGAATAAATCGTTCCAATCATTACCACGTAACACTTACTTAGCTTTATAATCTACATAGTATAGTTGGTTAGAAATAAAAAAAGGAATCAACTGTTTTGATGTATGTATGTAGTGATTTTCTGATACCAGCTAAGTATTTTGAATTCTATACAAATAGGAAATATTCAGAAGTCAGACTCTGCCAATTCAATGACAACTCAATTTATAAAGCAACATTTTCACTTGTTTGAGGGATTACTTTTCTTTTCAGAATTTGAAAAGAAAATTTTCTAAATTGGTAAGATCTACCTCATTCTGTATTCAATATTAATCAAAGTTTCTATCACTTCACTATGTCCTCTTTCCAAAGGCTCACAGACAACATCAGTGCTCACTTGACAGCCATATTATCAACTGAAGCTTGAAACCCTCACAGGTTTTTGTGTATAATTATCTTTTAAAGTGAATTTACTTACCTACTGTCTTTTGATGTGTGTGGATTCATAGGACATACCACATAAAGAATATGGATTAAAATAACTAAAAAGGGATAATAGCTATTTCAGAATGGGTTAAAAAAGTTTCAAGTTATTTCAAATCTTCTTGGAATATTTTGAGAAATATAGTCTTATTTAAATCAGAGAAATTAATAAAAAATCTGTTTTAATGGAAAAGATAGCTTTTTTCTTTGGTTAGGATATATGATTGAGGATGAAATGGTACATGAAGTAAATATTGTAACATAAAACCAGTAATTTATCTGAAACACTGCATTCTGCTTGGTCTACCTCTAACAATAGAAATGCAGAACATGTACTTTAACCAGTAACAGTACTGTAGATTTATATTACCAAAATAGTCATTTTTCACCAAATAGTGATAACTGTTACTTTTTAAGGAAATCATTATTACAGTACAACCTTAGAAAATATAAAGCAAAATATATACTAAATTCTTTGCTAATAAAAGCCATTTCATTTCCAGCACACCAGCTACGATTTTCTGCACCCATATTTTATTTTTGAGTGAATAAGGTTGTAGGTTATAGCAAGGTTGTTAACACAAGCTTGCTATAGGGTAAGGTAAAAGAGCTCAAGTTTTAAAATGTTTAGCTGTTTGCAAGGTTCACTAAGAAATTACTCTATGAACATTAAAGTGTTTTCATACTCTCCTGTAAAATTCATTGAGCTCATTTTATAAGAGTTGCTGAAGTTTGTGAGCATGGCTCTCCGTTAGTAGTCTTCTGTTTTAGGCCATAAGTTAACTTCATTTGCAGTGTTGAATCAAAGGATGCACCTACAGCATCCCACGGTAAATCAGGTCAGCGGCTCCATTAGCTGCACAGTGGTCAGAAATGCGCAGTCATCTTTAGGCGTGTGCACTTCTCACAGCTCCAAAGAAAGAAGCTGAGGCTTCCTTTTACTTGAGACACTTGTTACTTTTCATTTGGACACATTTTCCCCGCTTCTGTGACACATTAGTGGCCATAGGAACACTTTGTCAGAGACTTCATCCCTATCACCTGGCTCAAATACAGATATTTCTTTCTACCCCCCCGTTTTGCTATGTTCCGGACATGATGTGGTGAATGCAATCATGAACTCAGAGCACTTGGCTGCTGGGCCTACTTGATAAGTGCTGCCAACACTGTCAAGATGGTGGGCTGAGGATCAAGGGAAACTTTTGGGTATGAATGGATGCTTTCCCTGAAAAATCTACTGGTGAGTCTCCTATGTTCAGTGAACGGCTCCATCCTATGCTCATGTGGATGTCCCTACTATAAGTAAGTGGGACACTAAACAAAGAGAGAGAGATTTATAGGGAAACAGAAGGGTTAAAAAGGGCAAGAAAGGAGAGGGAGAGGGAATGACTAAGGATGTATCACATACATGTATGAAACTGTCAAAGACTATGTTTAATAAAAGAAAAGATTTCAAAGCTCAGAAGTGCATAAAATATGATTTACACACAAAAGAAAAAACAAAATTAATGACTTAGACACAAGACTGCTGATTATAATAATCAACTTATGGTCTTCAAACGGCATAAAATTTTCTCTTAATGTGGTGTTTGCAGCCTATGTATTAAACTGTAATTTGATAAATTATTTTTTTTATCTTTTTAAAATTTTTATTATTAGTTACATTTTATTAACTCTGTATCCCACTCCCTCATTCCCTCCCGACCCCACCCTCCCTCCCTCATCTCCTCCCTGCCCCTTTCCAAGTCCACTGATTGAGGAGGACCTCCTCCCCTTTCATCTGACCCTGTTTTATCAGGAATCTTTAGGACTGGCTGCAAAGTCCTCCTCTGTGGCCTAGCAGGGCTGCTCCTCCCTTGGGGGGTGGGGAGGTCAAAGAGCCTGCCATTGAGTTCCTGTCAGAAATAGTCCCTGTTCCCCTTACTAGGGAAAAAAACCAATTGGTTAATGAGCTGCCACGAGCTACATCTGAGCAGATGTTCTAGGTTATATCTAAACATGGTCCTTGGTGTATTATTTTTTAATTTTAATTTTATTTTTATTAATTACAGTTTATTCACTTTGTATCCCAGCTGTAGCCCCCTCCTCCCTCCCTTCCAATCCCACCCTCCCTCCTTTTCCTCCTCCTATGCCCCTCATCCAGTCCAATGATAGGGGAGGTCCTCCCCTTCCATCTGACCCTAGTCTATCAGGTCTCATCAGGACTGGCTTCATTGTCTTCCTCTGTGGACAGGTGGAGGTGATCAAAGAGCCAGCCCATGAGTTCATGTCAGAGACAGTCCCTGTTCCTATTACTGGGGAACTCTCTGGGACACTGAACTGTTATGGGCTACATCTGTGCAGAGGTTCTAGGTTATCTCCATGCATGATCCTTGTTTGGAGTATCAGTCTCATAAAAGACCCCTGTGCCCAGATTTTTTGGTTCTGTTGCTCTCCTTGTGGAGCTCCTGTCTCCTCCAGGCGTTTCTATCTGCACATTCTTTCATAAGATTCCCTGCACTCTGCCCAAAGTTTGGCTATGATTCTCAGCATATGTTTTGATACCCTGTTGGGTAGAATCTTTCAGAGGCCCTCTGTGGTAGGCTCCTGTCCTGTTCCCTGTTTTCTCCCTCTTCCAATGTCTATCCTGTTTGCCTTTCTGAATGAAGATTGAGCATCTTACCCAGGGTCCTCTGTCTTGCTTAATTTCTTTAGGTGTACAGATTTTAGCATGACTATCTATATTATATGTCCACTTAAAAGTGAGTATATACCATGTGTGTCTTTCTGCTTCTGGGATACCTCACTCAGGATGATCTTTTCTAGGTCCCACCATTTGCCTGCAAATTTCATGATTTCCTTGTTTTTAATTGCTGAATAGTATTCCATTGTATAAATGTACAACAATTTCTGTATCCATTCCTCAACTGAGGACCTATTTACAAATTTCTCAAATCTGTACTGCAGTTTTAATTAAATTCCTATTTTCTAACCAAAACAAGTGGAAAGCTGCCATACACTATGAAGGACCACCACAGTATGCTTCTATGATAGTATAGAGTTAGCAACATTTTTGTTTGGCCTCTTCAGAACATCACATTCACTCAATGAATAAAAGGATCTTTCAAGGTCCTTTTCCATTCTGATTATCGCAATTCTATTCTGACATAGAGTCCCAAGTTCTGCATGCTTTTATAGTAGTACATACCAACCCTGATGCACTGTCTAAACACTGGAATAATTTAAGGAATTTAAATAACATGGACTTGGTGTCCTGTGCTGGTAGTTTATTTCTTAGTTTGCCACAGTTAGAGTCATTTGAGAAGTCGAAACTTCAGCTAAGAAAATGCCTTCATAAGATGTCTGGTAAGCAATCCTGTGGGACACTTTCTTGCTTAGTGAGTGATGTGAAAGTACGCACTCATTGTGGGATGGTGCTATCCCCAGGCAAATGTGCTGGATGGTGTAAGAGAGCAGGCTGAGCAAGCAGGGGAGCAGGCCGATAAGCAGCACCCTTCCATGGCCTCTGTATCAGTTCCTCGGTCCAAGTTCCAGCCTGGTTTGAGTCTCTGCCCTCAGGGAAGGACTGTTATCTGGAAGTACAAGCAAGATAAATCTTTCTTCCCTGAGTTGCTTTAGATCATGCTATTTTAGAACAGAAACCTAGGATGGGACTCATCCCCAGAGATTCAGAGTTAATTGGTCTGAGATATGCCCAAGGCACTAGGATTCATTTAAAGTATGAAAGAACAGAAACATAATCAGTTATTTTTTTTTCAACAAGGAAAACAATGAAACAAAGCTTTTCAGTTCCTTCGTATGAAAAATAACTGAAAGTCAGTGTTTAGGGAAATATGTCAGTTTAAGCTGCCGAGGTCCGGAGTCTGATCTCCAAGTAGAAAGCTGGCTATAGAGTTATAATCCCCAGCACAGGGGAAGCAGAGGCAAGAGGATCCCCTGGGGCTTGCCTGCCAGTCAGTCTGGCCTAAAGGATGACTACCAGGCTTAGATGCTAGTGAGAGAGACCCTGTTTCTAAAGCACAAGAAGGATGGCTCCTAGAAAAGGGGCCTTGAGGTTGGCCTCCACACACATGTGCAAACATGTGCACACACACACGTGCCTGTTTAAACACAAACAAAATTTTTATTTTTCAAATAAAGGCAGTTGAGGATTCTGGAAATTTCCAAGATGAGATTCAAAGTTCTATTTCATATTAACAATCTTATTTATGATGGCTGTTTTATTTTGGAAAGTCTAATTCCTGAGGTTCTGGCTTAAGAACATGAATGCTGATGGTTTTCTACCCCAGGAGTTTTGGGCTCTTTATCTGTGTCATTAAGCTAAATGCTCACTTTATTGACTGAAATGAGGCCAACATTTTACTTTTCCTAAGAAATGAATGATTGCAAACTGATTTCTTTTTTTTAATTTTTATTATTAGTTACATTTTATTAACTCTGTATCCCAGCTGTATCCTGCTCCCTCATTCCCTCCCAATCCCACTCCCTCCCTCATCTCCTTCCTGCTCCTTTCCAAGTGCACTGATAGGGGGGACCTCCTCCCCTTTCATCTGACTGTGTTTTATCAGGTATCTTCAGGACTGGCTGCAAAGTCCTCCTCTGTGGCCTAGCAGGACTGTTCTTCCCTTGGGGGGTGGGGAGGTCAAAGAGCCTGCCATTGAGTTCCTGTCAGAAATAGTCCCTGTTCCCCTTACTAGGGAAACCCACTTGGATACTGAGCTACCACAGGCTACATCAGAGCAGATGTTCTAGGTTATATCCATACATGGTCCTTGGTTGGATAAACAGTCTCATATAAGACCCCTGTGCCCAGATATATTTGGTCCTTGTGGAGCTCCTATCCTTTCCATGTCATACTAACTCCTTCTCCCCGAAGGCAAACTGATTTCTTATAAGCTGGTTATTTTATGCCATTTGAAAAATATTTTAACTATACAAATATAATCATACCCTACCAGAAAAGATGAGTAAAAATTCTCTTAGGATTTTATTGGTTCCAAAATAAATTTGTAACACACACATTTCAAATATATAAAAAATAATGGCTCTTGAACAGAAGTGGGCTTTTGGCAATAACTTAAGTGATATAGCAAATAACTGCTCAAACTTTCACTTTGACAGAGGACAGCAAATTGTTTATAACATATTTTCTTATTTTTTTCCCCATGTGTCATAAGAAGTCTCAGGAGTGTTCCAGTTTGGATGTGACCTAGGCTTAAAAAAGCAATTCCAATTTTCAAGTCATTAATTAAATCATGAGTAGATTTTTCACTGTTAAGAAATAACAGACTTTCTCCGTGGAGCAATGTTCAGGGTATCATGATGCTTTGTGATACAACAATGCACGGAGTCCATGGAGCACACTCATGTCCAAGGCCTTCTGTAATGGGAAGGCTGTCCTCAGTACCAAGGAGCTAATAAGTATTGTGATAGAAAAGACTTAAGTGGACAGTGCCCATACATAGACTATAATGCCCTGCAGAGTTCCAGACGGCATCTTCACACAGATCACTGTCACAGGTGCCCCTGGAGATGGGTTGTGTAGCACGCCTCACAGCAAAGCTCCTCCCACTGCCTTGCTGTTTGAAAATGAGGCAGGTAAACTCAGATAATCCTTTGTAAAGATGCATCATGATATTCCTAGGCTCCTATATACACTGTACCTTCTAAGGTGCAACACATTTCCTATATTTAAGAAGTGCTTGCTAGCCTAGCGAGTCACAAGCATTGCTTTGAAGCAAACACAAGCACTAGTATGCCTACAGATGCAAGGTTTGTGGAAAATGAAAAGCAAGAAGTTTCTTGCACCCTCTCTCTGTAGTCCACATTCAGACGAAGAGTACAACACAGCCCACACACCAGCCTCCCAATCCTCTTTATCCAGCTTCATGGAGAAAGCTGACTCAGAAGGATGTGGGGTTCTATGGCTGAAATCCATGACAGGCAGAAAAGGAAGAAAATACAGGCTTGGCTTTGGAAAGGCTTATTTAGTTTCACAGAGGGCATACAAGGGCATCTGAGGTAATGTAGGCACCAGGAGGAAAACAGAAGGCAACACTACTCCAAGGCAGACTTTAAACAGAGGCCCAAGCCATAGTTCTGTTTTAATGATTGCTAAGCTTCGGCTTTTCAGATTAGCTATTCTTCTCCCGGGGGAGAAGCTCTCTCTCTTTCTAGTGTGTCTGTAGTATGTATATGGAGTATGTGGCTTGTATATGATGTGTATGTGTGTATGCACATATATTTTCATTATCTATCTATCTATCTATCTATCTATCTATCTATCTATCTATCTAT
>NW_026586463.1:4286518-4312527 GCF_907164565.1 Psammomys obesus
TATCTATCTATCTATCTATCTATCTATCTATCTATCTATCTATCTATCTTTCTTATCTAGTGTGTCTGTAATATGTATATGGGGTGTGTGGCTTGTATATGGTGTGTATGCACATATATTTTCATTCAGTCAATATTTTTGTACTATTCTGTATAGTCTTATAAATAGCATCCCAGTAGGTTCCTTTTGCTCACATTTGCTGTTCCTGATCTTCATCCCCCTTTCTCATTGTTTTCCAATGGAGTCATCAAGTTGCAATACCAGTCTCTCCATATTAGCTCTGTTTTTAATGCATTTTAAACTTCAAACAGCTTCCTTCAAATTTACAGAAAGTTACAAGACAGTACAGATATAATATCTAGTCCATATTTGGGTTTTCGTTAGTAATTTCTCATACTAGGGCACTACCAAACACGATTCTTTAACCCCTCTAGCATGTTATTATAGTCTATAGCCTAGTGCTTGCTGGTGTAGATTTACCTGCTTTTATCTAAGGTGGTGCACTGTATTTAGTGTGTCTCATAGCTCTCCTGCCTGTGACAGTTTCCCGAACTTCTCTTGTTCTGAGGAATTCTGGTCAGATAGTGTAAGGAATGCCTTTCACCCAAGGCTTGCTTGATTGACTTAGCTTACAACTTTGGGAGAGGACTTATAAATAAAGGGCTCTACTTGGTTACTTTCACTTTCCTTTGTGTAGTTACTCTAGGCAGTAAATAAGCAAATTTGATTCACAGTGTATGGTGAGTGGGGACTTTTTACCACGCCCACACAATATGAGACCCCTGGGCAGTTTAGCTACACGTACTGCCCTCGCTGTCACTACACAGGTTTGTTTTCCAGTGTTTACGCTCAGTGGCTATCACCTCTGCTGAATGTAGAGAGGGAACATTTGCCCACACTTGAACAGGCTTCCTTCTTCCTCCCTCCTGCTGAAGTCCTTGCTTCCAGCCAAGTGGTTATCACTGCTCTTAACTCCCCTGCTGGTGAGTGCAGGTCTACTGAATGCCTGAAGATGTGTTCATTTCATCTTGGACAGACAGAAGGTATTTTTTTTTTCCTCTTGGGATAGCACATTAAGGAGGACATTCAGTGGCTTCTGACACTGGTTTCTGTTTGGAGGTCAGCCACCTTCCCTATGTTATGGGTAACACTATTTTCTCTGAATGCTCTTGAGACATCTTGCCCTTGGGTTTCAGCTGCTTGACCATGCCGTCTCTGGGTATGGCTTTCATTGGGTCTGGGTGAGTGTTATCCATAAAACTAATTTTGTTCATCAGGTTTTGAAAAATTTTGACAGTGAGTTTGTCAGATACTATTTCTTGACTCATCTCTTTAGGGACTAAGTATTGACAACACACCATGTACCAACCATACTGTAGCTAAACCTCTCTAATACATTTTTTCATAAATTGTATATATATATATATATATTTAAAAATGAATAAAAACATCATACACCAAAATTAACCTAAATACAAACTTGTACCATAGTTATGGAATGCCTGTTTTAAAAACATTTAGTCTTCATCATATAATTTTATAAGATTATTTTTATTGCATGTGTATGAGTGTTTGTGTGTGTGTGTGTGTGTGTGTGTGTGTGTGTAAGCACTCATGTGCATGCAGTTCTTGCAGAGGCCACAGAGCATCAACTCCCTGGAAATGGGGTTATAAAAGTTCCGAGATGCCATGTGGCTGCTGAGAACCAAACCAGGATCCTCTCTAAGATCATCAATGAGCACTCTTCCCCATGGAGCATCTCTTCAGCCATGACACTATTAGTATTTCCCTCTGTTTTACCTAGCCTGCTTATAGTTTTCTCCATCCTGATAAGTTCGAACAGAGGTCTTTTGTTTATTTATACTTACTATGCTATGACTTCATGGGAACAAGTTTTAGAGGCTCAGCATCCTTCTGCTGATTTCCCACAAAATATGCTTCTGTGAGTGGGAGAGGACAGTGCTTTAGTTGAAACTTAGCACCTGTTTATTTGCCCTCTTTTTTTTTTTTTGATAATTTTCTATTATGTGTCCTAGGAATCTACCACAGTTTATATCAAGTTCCTAGTCTGCTTAAAAGCCACATTTGTACTCTGTGCAAATAAAATCTCTCCCTTAGACTGTTTACAGCAATGCCAATGACATGCTGACTTACAGGTAAAATTTGTAAGCCATGCTATTTTAACTGTGCCCGTTCTCTTGATGCCTCCAATATCACCAAACTGATAGATCATAATCACACAGCCAGAGGAGCAGCTCTGTGTTCTTCTAAAGGCCTAGAGAACACAGTTTGGACATATTTCCCTTTACCTTTGTGTTTATTATTTTGGCAAATCACCAGAAGATGGCAGAAGGAAGGGCTATTTTCCTAGCAGTTATCTTTTTTTTTTAATTTTCTTAATTTTTTCTTATTAATTACATTTTGTTAACTCTGTATCCCAGCTGTATCTCACTCCCTCATTCCCTCCCCAATCCTACCCTCCCTCCCTCATCTCCTCCCTGCCTCTTTCCAAGTCCACTGATTGAGGAGGACCTCCTCCCCTTTCATCTGACCCTGTTTTATCAGGTATCTTCAGGAATGGCTGCAGTGTCCTCCTCTGTGCCCTAACAGTACTGCTCCTCCCTTGGGGGGTGGGGAGGTCATTGAGAGCCTGACATTGAGTTCCTGTCAGAAATAGTCCTTGTTCCCCTTACTATGGGAAACCAATTGGTTACTGAGCTACCATGGGCCACATCCTAGCAGAGGTTCTCGGTTATATCCAATCATGGTCTTTGGTTGAGTGTCAGTCTCAGAAAAGACCCTGTGCCCAGATATATTTGGTCCTTGTGGAGCTCCTATCCTTTCCACATCATACTAACTCCCCTTCTTTCCTATGATTCCCTGTACTTTACCGAAGGTTTGGTTATGAGTCTTAGTATCTGCTTTGAAGCACTGCCTAGCAGTTATCTTAAAGTGCTGGTTTTCTAATTCCAACAACTATGTAAATCCAGGCATCCTTTTCTATTTTGTGCTTTCTCCTTTGTCAGTTGTTTTCTCCCAATTCTTTTCATTTTCATTTATTGTAATGGGGCACATGGAGATTGAAATTAGTATTTGTTTTTCCTCCAGAGAGGACTGTGCCTTTCTTTTCTCAGGCAGATGAACTGAAAGGGTTCATCACTGGTCCATAGATTAATGAGCAAAATGACATCTGAAGTAAGGATGCTTCATTACACATAGCACCTGACTTCACGTACCTCATGGGCATGACCTTCATGGTGTTTGCTGCAGTCCTGCTGCTTCAGTGTGGCCTCATTTCTATCTATAGGACAGCAGGGAATCTTCAGTTACATCTGCTTTATTGTTTTGTATGTTCTGTTTTCGTGTCTTGACCTCCTTCTGAGCTCAGGTCTCAGGGTTGTGTGAGTGACAGTTTAGGGGCCTTTAGCTCCTTTAGTTTGAGGGTCATGTGTACCAGAGGTGAAGTGTCTCTTCCCTGCTGGGAATTTTAAAAATAGTAGTTATGGAGAGTTATTTGGATAAAATGCACGATTTAAAATGCATGGTCTTTCATAAGCTTAAGATAGAAACAAAAAGGGCTTTAATTTTTAGTTCATTGCCTAGTTGAACTATTTAGCCTTATATACAGATCATGGCTTCAATACCAGAATTACGGTGAGATCTTTGAAAATAAGTGGAAAGAAGCTGGATAAATGTGAGCTAGCCCTTTACATCTCCTATCAGGTATACATCACAGCTCATCTACCATTTCCAGGCACCACACGGTCAGTCAGTTTATCAGCATCCAGTTGGGATCAGCTTTGCCTCTTTTGCATCTCTGAAATTGGCAACCTAACCAGGCTCTTGAAATCTTTGGGGATGCTGAAAGAGCATGGGTGTTTTCTGTTGGACTGAATACCCTTGGGCTATTGTATGAGTCTATCTGGAATGACAGCCATATAGAACACTGCACTAAGAGAGAAGAGCCAAGGAAAGGAGCGTTGAAGCAGCAGATTTCAATTCAATCCAGACTTTTGTCTGTGGAGCTCTTAAAACAGACCAGCTTCCTCTGAAAGGTACTGACCTCCCTGCCACTCATGCAGCAAGCAGAGTCTAGATGTCTGTCTTCAAGTGTGCTTGCTGAGGCTGTATCTGAGTGACTATCAAGCTACTTTACCCATCTGATTTTACAAGAGTGGGGTTCTTCTAACAACTTGCTCTAAAAGCAGTAGGTGACGATGCAGGCCTTGCTGTGAGACTGGTTTCTGAAGAGAGATGTCAAATTATAAGTGACAGTGGTGAAAGCAGAACCTGACTCTACCAAAACAAAACGAAAGGAAAAGACCTGTCAGGATTCATTGAACTTTTTCTCCACCAAGTTCCCGTGAATAAAACTGTGGCAATTTAGAGTAGCTGTGAAGGCAACCTGGCCTTTCAGCTGAGAGCAGGACAAAGCACATTGAAAACATCTCTGACTTCGCTCTAACCTTCCGAGAAGGTGATTTCTATGCTATGTTCAAACTTGTGCCTTTTGACTGAGCATGTGTGCTGTTGTTTTCTCTTATAGTCAAGCATTCTTTTCTGTGTGGGTATTTGTTGCTTTACACTAGACATGTTTGTACTTGTAGATGCAATCTAACACCTTCATACCAACTAATGACCAAACAGCACAGTTCCCCAGGCTCTCCTGAGAAATGAATGCATCTGTCGTACTCACAGCTCAGACGCCTGCATTT
The DNA here is from genome assembly GCF_907164565.1 of Psammomys obesus. Lineage (NCBI taxonomy): Eukaryota > Metazoa > Chordata > Mammalia > Rodentia > Muridae > Psammomys > Psammomys obesus. The sequence continues at coordinate 4,291,234 of NW_026586463.1, forward strand.
CGTGTGCACGTTTTATGGTGACCAACAAAATCAGGGCACAGGATACTAAATTCTAGCTTGCTATTTCTTATTCCTTTCACATGAGTATAGTTAGGAAAAAAATTCAATATGGAGCTTTTTTTGTAATTTTATGGTGAGGAGATTTTAATATGAATTCTTGGATAGTTTTTGTTTGCACAAATATATGTGTCTATTACACAGAAGTACATGTATCTCCCTCACACACAAACATGAGTAGTTTCTTGTGGACTAGCTTAATGTGACTGAAAACCATGTCAGCTGGACACTATTAAACTGGGGAGTAGTGCCTGGAAATGAAAATGTCTGCTTGCTCGGTACATTTTATTTCATAGGCTACAAAGGAAGTGTCAATAATAGAAAATGTGAGCTGGTTTTATGGCTGCATGAGTTCTAAACAGTTTATATAAGTTACTGTAGGTAGGCAGTTTGTAATAATGTCATATTTTCCCCCAAAACATTAATATCTGGATCTACAGGAAAAAATGTTTAGTCTTTCCCACAATTTCCCTCTTCTAAATTTACTTTTTCTTTTTTCATCTTCCTTCCTTCTTTCCTTCTTTCCTTCTTTCCTTCCTTCCTTCCTTCCTTCCTTCCTTCCTTCCTTCCTTCCTTCCTTCCTTCCTTCCTCCCTCCCTCCCTCCCTCCCTCCCTCCCTCCCTAACCAAATTCAGACACTAAGCTGGAATGTATCTTCCTAGGGAGCCTTCTCACACAGCTCAGGTGACCCAGTGTGCTAACTGTGTGATATAACTATAAGATCATGTCCAATTTATCTAATGTGAACCTGCTTTGTACAAAATTTTAATTAATTGCATGTGATTTCAGGTGAAAGTAATTGGAAATGAAGGGTAAAAATTACACTAGAGAGAAATTTATGTCCTTAAATAATACAGTAAAAAGGTTAAAAGTTAACTCATGAATCATCTCAGTAGAGAACAAAAAGAAAAGAAGAAGTCCAAAGGGTACAAAGAAAAGTTAAGCAGAAGGCAATAAAAGACAAGAACACAATAACTCAGGAAGAATTGATAATTTAAGACAAACAAACAACACACACACACAAAAAAAAAAAAAAAGAAAAAGAAAAAAAAAACCTGACCAAAAATCAGGCAAGACTGGGATAAAAAAATAAAGCAGGAAATCTGTAAATCATCTGCACACAAAAACAGTATTATCTGTAGCTACCAGAGAGAGTGAGATATACTGAAATATTATAAACAATTTTATTGCAATAATTTGAAAATAGGAAAAATGAATACACTCCTTAGTGGAAGGTTAAAATGATACAGTCTTATAAATACAAATGTAAATTTTGAAATGTTAACCAAATCTAACAGTATGCAAGATGATCAAGCTAAATTATTTATTTATTTTTAATTCACTTTACATCTTTGTTGTAGCCCCATCCCTCCTACTCTCTCTCTACCACCTTCTTTCCCCCTCCCCTCCCATTTTCCTCACAAAAGAGGAGCTCCTCTTCCCATCCAGCCCAGCTCATCAAGTCACATCAGGACCCAGGTTGTCCTCTTCCCTTGTGTCCTGTCAAGGTAGTACCACCTGGGGAAAGTGAACAAAAAGCTGGCAAGTGAGTCCATTTCTGATGCAGTCTCCACTTTCTTTACTAGAGGACCCACAAGAATCCTAAGCTGCCCATCTGCTAAATCTTTGTAGGGGGCCTAGGTCCAGTTCATGCATGGTCCTTGTTTGGTCCTTCAGTCTCAGCAAGCCCCTCTGGGCCCTGGTTAGTTGGCTCTGCTGATCTTCTTGTGGAGCTCCCACCAGAAATGGAGGAGTGTTTGAACTTTCTCCACATCCTTGCCAGCATGTGTTGTCACTTGAGTTTTTGATCTTGGCCATTCTGATGGGTATAAGATGGAATCTCAGAGTCATTTTGATTTTCATTTCTGTGATGACCAAGGACATTGAACATTTCTTTAAGTCATTCTCGGCCACTTGATATTCCTCTCTGTTTAGTACTGTGCCCCATGTTTTGATTGGGTTATTTTTCTTACTGGTGTTTGATTTCTTGATTTCATTATATATTTTGGATATTAGCCCTCTGTAGGATGTAGGGTTGGTGAAGATTTTTTTTCCCAGTCTGTAGGCTATCTTTGTTTTGTTATGTTGACAGTGTCCTTTATTACAGGAGCTTTTCAGTTTCATGAGGTCCCATTTATTCGTTGTTAATCTTAGAGACTGAGCTGTCAGTGTTCTGTTCAGGAGGCTGTCTCTCGTGCCAGTAAGTTCAAGGCTCTTCCCTACTTTTTCTTCTAGTAGATTTAGTGTGTCTGATTTTATGTTGAGGTCTTTGATCCACTTGGACTTTAGTTTAGTGAAGGGTGATAAATATGGAACTATTTGCATTTTTCCACATGTAGACATCCAGTTAGACCAGCATCATTTGTTGAAGATGCTATCTTTTTTCCATTGTATGGGTTTGGCTCCTCTGTCAAAAATCAAGTGTCCATAGGAATATGGGTTTATTTCTGGGTCTTTGATTTGGTTCCTTGATCCACCATTCTGTTTCTATGCCAGTACCATGCCATTTTTATTACCGTTGCTCTATAGTATAGCTTGAGGTCAGGGATGAAGATAACTCCTGAAGATCATTTATTGTACAGGATTGTTTTAGCTATTTTGTTTTGTTTTTGTTTTTCCATATGAAGTTGAGAATTGTTCTTTCAAGGTCTGCAAAGAATTGTGTTGGCATTTTGATGGGGATTGCATTGACTGTGACAATTGCTTTTGGTAAGAAGGCAATTTTTACTGTGCTAATCCTACCAAGCCATGAGCACAGGAGATCTTTTCATCTTCTGATATCTTTTTGAATTCCTTTTTTCAGAGACTTGAAGCCATACAAATCTTTCACTTGCTTGGTTAGAGTTACACCATACTTTATGTTCTTTTTTGTGGCAATTGAAAAAGGTGTTGTTTTCCTAATTTCTTTCTCAGCTCATCTGTCTTTTTTACACAGGAGGGCTACTGATTTTTTTGAGTCAATTTTGTATCCAGTCACTTTGCTGAAGGTGTGTATTAGCTATAGGAGTTTCCTGGTAGAATTTTTGGAGCCATTGATATATTCTATCATATCATCTGTGAATAGTGACACTTTGACTTCTTACTTTCCAATCTGTATCCCCTTGATCTCCTTTAGTTGTCTTATTGCTCTGTCTAGGACTTCCAGTACTATATTGAGGTGATAGGGAGAAAGTGGGGAGCCTTGTGTTGTCCCTGATTTAAGTGGAATTGATTTAAGTTTCTTTCTGTTTAGTTTGATGTTGGCTATGGGCTTGCTGTATATTGCCTTTACTATGTTTAGGTATGTGCCTTGTATTCCTGATCTCTCTCTCTATGACTTTAAACATTAATGAGTGTTGGATTTTGTGAAATGATTTTTGGCATCTAAAGAGATGATTATGTGGTTTTTCTCTTTCAGTTTGTTTATATGGTGCATTACATTGATGGATTTCCATATATTTAGCCACTCCTGCATGCCTGGGACAAAGCCCACTTGGTCATGGTGGATGATATCTTTGATGTATTCATCAAAGATGAATTTGGATTTGGTTTTGAGCATTTTATTGAGTATTTTTGTGTCAATGTTCATAAGGGAAATTGGTCTGAAATTCTCTTTCTTTATTGGGTCTTTTTATGATTTAGGTATCAGGTGACTGTGGCCTCATAGAATGAGTATGGTTAATGTGCCTTACGTTTTTAATTTGTGGAATAGTTTGAAGAATATTGGTAGTAACTCTTCTTTGAAGATCTGGTAGAATTCTGCACTGAACCCATCTGGCTCTGGGCTTGTTGTTGTTGGAAGACTTTTCATGACTGCTTCTATTTCCTTGGGGAATATAATTAATTAGTCCTTGGGGGACTATTTAATTTGTTCACCTGATCTTGATTCAACTTTGGTAAGTAGAATCTATCAAAAAAAGTTGTCCATTTCACTTAGATTGTCAAAATTTTTGGCATGTAGGTTTTTGAAGTATTCTTTGGTTTTCCTCAGCATCTTTTGTTATGTCTCCCTGTTCATTTCTGATTTTGTTGATTTGGATAGTATCTCTCTACTGTTTAGTTACTTTGGCTAAGGGTTTGTCTATGATGTTGGTTTTCTCAAAGAACCAGCTCTTGGTTTCGCTGATTTTTGAATTGTTCTCTTTTTTTCTAATTTGTTGATATCAGCCCTGATTTTGATTACTTACAGCCATATACTCCTTTTGGGTGTGTCTGCTTATTTTTTTTTTCTAGTGCTTTCAGGTGTGCCGTTAAGTTGCTGTATGAGATGTATTGAATTTCTTCATGAAAGCACTTAGTGCACAAATGATAAAACCAAATGCATTTAATTACATCAAATTTAATAATTCTTACAATGAAGGATATTACATACAACTCTTTTATGTAGATGATATAATGGTATAATAAATTTGTAGTGTTTATATCCAATGAAGAATAGTAACACTGACAACAAGTAAAAAGTAAAACAAAAAGCATAAGGAATCCTGGAAAATCAAGGGCAAAAGCAGCCTGATGAAGATGAACAAAATAGTTATGGAGAGGCATCTGAAAGATGAAAGCTCACTTTAACAGATCTCAAACTGTTAGAGCTCAGAAAATGCAAACAAGAGTAACAACAAAGGCTGCGTCTGCCAACAGCTGCCATTTGTCATCATCCTCGGCCTTTCCAAATGCTGACAAGAACTATCCATCCTGGCCATTCAGGAGGACTTTTGGCACTCTTTCCACAGAGAGACTTGAATGCTATGATCCAGACTGCATTTCCCGAGCCTATACACCAGCAAATATTCTCATGGTCTACACTAAAATATTCAGTCAAGTGCTATCTGTAGTGACAGCAGGCTGGGAGTGTTAGTATTCCAGTGAGTGAACACACAGATAAAACTTGGCAAATGTATTCTTTAGCAGAGAAGTCACACATTAGAAACCACACTAAAGTGGACTTAAACATCCAGGGAAACATGAAATAAGGCATCCTTTCTGTAAAATAACTGTTTATGAAAAGGAAGTACTATTCCTTATATAAGACTACAAAAAATACATATTAAATAAACCCAGTTCAATGCACTAGCTAGGTGACAAGAAGGAGGCAGGAGAAAGAACAAAGGTTAAAACAAAATCAGAATGTGTGATCTAATGATGACAAGCTGCCTCCATACCTGAAGGGAGTTTTAGCAATTTCTCTAATTGCAAGGCTCAAAAGCATGGAAGAGACCAATGATAAAGCAAGTATAGAGGAGCACACCTGGACAAAGATGTGGATATTCAGAAAGGAAGTTAGCTAACATAATTATAAGAAGAATGAAATAAGTGAAGAGACAGGGCATATTATTAATGGGTAGGAAGTTAATGCTGTTGCCTTTCAATTCTCTTCAAATTAATTATGTATATATTAATATGTATGTATGAATGTATTCATGTGTGTACCTGTCTATCTATTATCTGTCCATCCTTCCATCCACCTCTCTGTCATCTATCTATCTATCTATCTATCTATCTATCTATCTATCTATCTATCTATCTATCATACTGGGGATTGAACCTAGTGCCTCTTGTAGTATGCTAGGTAAGTGCTCCACAAAAATCTAAGCAGTTTACATATTTAATAGTACTTTATGCCTCCAATATAACAAAGTTTTTTCATGGAGCTTCACAAGATGATTCTAAAGTTCATTTGAGTGAGCCAAGGGTAAAAAATAGCCAGTATACTCTTGAAGGAAAACAAGTTGGAAGGGGGAATATTAAGAAATAATAATGTTGGTATCTGAGATATTGCAGTATCGACATAGAGATAGAGAGACAAATGAAACCCAGTCAAGCTCCAGGAAATCAACCCATACACATAGAAATTTGTATGACAGAATGAAATTCTGTATCAGTTGAGAAGTCATGACTTTTGGGGGAGGTTCTCTCTCTCTTTCTCTCTCTCTCTCTCTCCCCCCTCTCTCTCTCACTCTCTGTCTCTCTCTTTCCCTCTCTTTGGTTTTTCAAGACATGTTTCTTTGTGTAGCCTTGGCTACCCTGGACTTGCTTTGTAGCCCAGGCTGGCCTCAAACTCAGAGATGTGCCTGCTTCTGTTTCCCTGGGTGCTGGAATTACATGTGTGCCACTGCATCCACTGTGATGAATTATTTTTAATGAGTGGGAGTAGGAAGGATTAGCAAAACCCGTAAGAAATTAGATCCTTATCTGTAAAGAAAAAATGAACAAATTAAAGAGTACCATAAATTCCATAGCTCTTTAAAAATATTTTAAAACATTCAAAGGAAAAAGCCTTAATGGCCCTGGGAATAAAGAATGATTTTAAAAACAGTATACACTAGAAAGGTAAGGAAGAGAATGAAGAAATATAATGTACTGAAAGATGCCATAAAATGAAAAACACAAACAAGCTAGATTAAGATGGTAGCCATTCACATAATTAATGAACTAGTCAGCAGATAGTATTGTAAGGTTCAAAAATACACAAAAACCAGTCAATAGCAAACAAGTTTGGAAATAAACAAGAAGAAACTCAAGTATCATTATGAATGCACAAAAAGCTGTATCCAGCCTCTACCTGGATAATTTAAACTGTGCCGAGGTCCGAGGAAGTAGTTCAGTGGTAGAACACTTGCCTCGCACACATAAGGCCCTGGGTTAATGCTTCCATCAAAACACACACACACTCACACACTCACATCTTGCTGGTCTTGCAGAAGATCTGAGTTCTGTTCCCATCAGCTAGATAGTGGCTCAAAACTGCCTGTGTCTTCAGTTCTAGGAAATCCAACTCTCTCTTCTGGCTTCCACATGGTGCAAAGACATAACACATGCAAACTAAACACTTGCATAAAATTAGAAAGTAAACAAAACCGCAAAACTTCCAGTGAGATATTACCTTCTAGCTATCAGACTAACAAAATCTAAAAGACTGAAAATTGTAAATGTGGCCAACACAGAGGGTGACAAGTCAGGATGGCGACATAGGGAACATGGTGGGACCACTGGTGTAGGTAATCAAGTACGACATGCTTTCCTGTGACCATCAAGCTTCTCTGGGCACATAATCAGGAGGAGCTCTGATGACCCAAGAGAACGGAGGCATCTGTAACAGTGCTGCAGGAAGCTACAGAACCCTGGGCACCCACTGTCCCTTCACTAGAACATGGACACATTTGCTATATTTACGGAACTGGACATAATACAGAGATTCTTTTTACTGAAATGGATCAATTTTAAAAACCAAATATTGAGTGACAAGGCAAGTTTACAATGTACATATTTGTTATCAATGCAAAAGCATAAAAGCAAGCATAAATAATAATAATATTATATGTGTTTCTGTGTGTGTATTCTGTATAAAAACAATAAATATGGGCCACTGAGATGGCTCAGCAGCTAAAGGTACCCACAGCCAGGCATGATGACCTGGGTTTGATCCCTAGGACCCACAAGGTGAATGCCCCTCTTCCCCGGGCCCCCACCCCTTACAGCACAGCAGGAGGGCAAGGAAAGAGAAGTAAGGAAGGTGGTTTGGAATACACTGTGGATCCCAAGTCCAGTTCATGGTAAAAATCCAATGCAGGGGTTTTCAGGTCTGACCTTAGGCAGGCAAGTCTTGAGACCCAGCTGCTCATGCTCATACAGGCATTTCGATGCCTATGTTGTGGTTCTTTTTTGTTTGTTTGTTTTAGTTTGAGGCCTTGGGCAAGAAACTTCAGGTACTTTAGATTCCCTAAAGTCTCCTTTTGTGGAAGTCTCTTTTTGGGGACTAAACGGGATACTTTGAAAATACTCCACTCTACTATGTCTCAGTACCTAGTGTTTTCCCTCCCAACTCCTTTCTCACCCACCTCTATGACCCCAGCATTCATACAATTGTAGGAGCCTCTTGTTTGGGGCTCCCTCAACAGCATACCGATCCCCACAATGCTCTGCTTGACCTTTTCTGGACACAGCACTGTTCTATAGAGGAAAGAAGATGGGAATTCTCTCTGGCTTTGTACTCTTGTTTATGCTACTGAAGAAATGGAAGTTTGGTTCTCTCCTTGGCTTGCTCCTGTACTTGGTTTGCTACTGGCAGCTCAGCTATTCCACAGCTTGGCTAAACTGGTGGCAGTGATGTATTTCTTAAGTTGGGTGATGTAATAAAGCTACTCTGAACTTTATTCACAAAAATCTATAAAGAATTAAGTTTGGTGGAAATCCTGTGGAAGCAAAATAAGGTAGAAAGATAAAGAAGCAGCTGGTTCCATGATGACCTAGGAATTGCAGAAGGCAGCAGGAAAGCTTAATTCATGGTTACAGTCAAGGGGGGGGGGGCTCCATTCTTTTAAAACTCTGGGTGTAAGGCCCAGATGTGGTAGCACACTTTTGTAATCTCAGCACCCAGGAGGCTGAGGCAGAAGGGTCCCAACTGCAAGGCCAGCTTGAACTACCAGGAAATATTCTGTCTCAAAAAAATAAATTGTTGGGTAGGCAGAAAGTAGGACCCTTTGAAGAAGGTTAGAAGCAAGTTATATGTTCTCTCTCTCTCTCTCTCTCACTCTCTCTCTCTCTTTTGGTATGAAATACTTTAAGGTCAGCTCTTCTCAGATTTGATTATCTCTTAAGTTTGGGGCTAAATGTAATGTCTAGTACCTATCTGTACTGAGTCTCCAGATAATGATCTTTGAGTTAATAATCACATCATATAGAAGCATATACTTACATAATGACCTAAAACTACCTTTATTCAAATTACAATATCTAGTTGGTGCTTAAAATCTTCACTCCAAATTTAAGAGATTTTGTACACAATTTGTTTCTGCCTCAATCACACAAACTCTGCAGGCCTCTGCTTTGCTCTGTCACTGCTGGATAGATGTGGCTGCGCTCATGTAGTTCTTCCTGCTCCCTACAGAACATGGCCCTTTAGGTTCCCATGTCTGGTTGTTCCCTATCACCACTCATGCATCATACGTGGTAAACAGAGGGCTCGGGAGATGACTCAGTGGGTGAAATGTCTGCTGTGAAAGCATGAGGAACTGGGTTTTGATCCCCAGAACTTGGGTAAATGCCAGGCACAATAGTATGCGCTTCTAGCTCCAGGGCTTTAGAGAGGGAGAATGCAGAGTCCAGGGATTCACTGGGAAGCCAGACCTCCCAAAACAGCAAGTTCAAAGCTCCCAGAGAGACCCTGGCTCCAAATAAGTTAGGCAGAGGTAGAAGAAGACACTTGACATTGATTTGTGACCTCTACCTGCATATAAGCAGGGGTGAATGCATTTGCACGCACACACACACACACACACACACACACAATACCAAAACTGTATGGTAGTTCATTTTCTGACAACTAACAGTTTTATAAAAGATTACATTATATTTCATGTTTATATTTTATGGCTACACAGTAACACATTCTCAAAGCTGAAGTAGAGCTCAGATCGTGCCTTGTACTTTGATGATTGTTTACATAGTGCCATTAGCTATAATTTATACTGTGCTTTCACATTAGCTTATCTCATATTTGCTATGTCCATATCAATTAGGGGCATATCAATTTCTATGTGAAAATCACCAATTACCTCTCATATAAATTATTCCTTTTCTTCATAGGTACTTGTAGCCTTCAGCAAAAACATTATTACCAGAATTCCTGAAAGTGACTGATGTAGAAATGGAGCTCAAGTAGCATTTCCAATTAGGAAGCAGAGGTAAGGACCTGCTCTGCAGACCCCGCCAGACCACTTTTCTTTGGGTTGATTTCCTTACCTCCAAAAAGATGGAACCCCTTTCTGCAGCTTGGCAAGGGCCACTTGGCGGAGCTGGATTTCTGAAAGCTTTGCTTGATTTTCAAATATTCTTTAGTAAAGAATGTCTTTGTGGCATTGTTCAGTTCTAGAGTAAAAGGAAAGAAAAGAGCATTTTAGGCACTGATTTTAATAAAAAGGCAAGAATATGATTAACATGGGATTTTGATAATAAATTCAGATTTAAGTATGCAAATGTATTTAATTTTTAAAATCTCAAATATGTCACCCAAATTACTATTTGATGTAGCTTTGAAGCTGTGCTTACATACAGAACGCATTTTTATTGACAAGTATGTGCAGCGAGAGCTGTGCCAAGCAATGCTGGTGCACTCAGCAACGTCTGTTGTCAGGAGGACTACACACTAAAACACAGAATCAAACAGACAGTGGAAAAGAACCGAGTCTCACTACCACAGTGACAGGACAGCCAGAGGGCAAGTAGGGGTGAGGGTGAAAAGAAAATCCACTTCAGTTCTTTTTACTTCACAACGTGTTTACTTCTTTGTAAGATGTATTGGGCATCCACAGTGTGTCCTGCTGCAGATGAGAGTGACCTTTTAAAATGTAAAGATGCAGTCTCAATGTTCCAGAAGCTTTGCTAATGAGTTAAAAAGGGAATATTCACTTGCAGTACCCACAGGCCAACCAGAGGCTGTGCACAGCCTTCCCTTCAAACAGCAGACAGTCTGAGAGCCACAGAGCCACACAAGGGCAGGCAGGCACAGCCAGAGTCTGACTCCTCCATGCATGAACTCTCCCTGGAGAGGGCACTACAGGGTTGGTAGCCAACCTCCATCAGCCACCTGCTTTCGCCTTCAACCCCAAATGATCCCACGTAGCACCTGGCACCTCTTTGCTTTCTTTCAGAGGCCTCTGCCTCTGAGCCTTAGCTGACTCTAGTTGTGTGCAACTGTGTCTAGTTTTAACCCATCGCTGCCTTAGGTTGATGCTCAAGAAAGCGGAAAGAAAAAAACCAATTCACAGTTTACCTTAACAACAAAAGGGACAGTGTGAAAAATAGATTGAGGTTACGCATGAAAGTAGGAACTTCAGCTCCATTCCTGAATCTCTACCTGTCAGCCAATAATTCAAGCACAGGAGTTAGAAAAAAGGAAGTCTTTAGTCTCACGCACAGCTTCCTGCTTACAGTACATTTATGTAAGCCAGGCTTGTTAAGGCTCCTGCATTCTTGTCCTTTATGTGTTTAAATACTCAAGTGCTTTCGGGTGGCTGTTCTTGTGCTGTTTTCTGCAGAAATGTGCAGATATTTTCCTGAAGTCCCCTCTCGCCACTGCCAAGGAATAGCCCCTTCAGTCGAGACAACTATCTCCTGGCTAGGAGGAATCACCTCCACTGCGCTATTCACACTCATGAAGAGGATAGCAGAGGTCATCAATGACTTGTCACACTATACCTCAGGGCTCATGATTTTAATTTGCCCAGTTTTCCAATAAATCAAGTATCTGATAAGTGATATTGTGTTGACCATTAGGGAAAATACACAGCATTCTAAACATACTCATAAACAGACCAGAGTGGTAAGGTAATGAAGATTTCATGACATAGACAATATAAACTAACTCAATAATTTTTATTATTCCCTTTCTTCCTTCTGGGAATATTGTAACCATATTCTAAAAGTGTCAATGCAATAAACAAAGACACCAGCATACACATTCTCTTATTTGAAAACTTACTCGGAAATATAATTTAGCACTGACAAAAACAGATTAAAAAAAATGTAAAAGCCAGCCTGAAGCTTCTGGTAGAAGATGTGAAAAGTAAAATCAGTAATGGTGCCTATGCTACTCCACTTCTGGGCTTTAAGGAACTTAGTAGTCAGTGCACAAAAGCAATGGAGTGAAATACTTAGAGAACACATTCAGGGTAAACAATCACTAGGGCAGCAATTATTATAATTTGCAAGATATATGGGCAATTGTACCTGAACATGCATCTGTATGCCTACAGCATGGCCATGTGACACTGATCATTTTGGATGCTTTTATTTGCTCCACTTGAATGGAAAGGCATGTGGACAAGAGACGATCAGGAAACCGTTACTGTAATCATTGCCAGGCCAAGTCAAAGCTGGTCTTAATACTTTTTTTAACTGTGGGGCTCTCTGTCAGTCACTGAGCAGCTTTTTATTTCTGCTTCCCCCCTAATCTCCAGTAAAAAATTTACTCTGTAATCTGCCATGTGCCTGATACTTTGATGATGTATTTAGGAATAGAGATTAATTGAATCTAATGCTTTCAAAATGCCTGGCAGGTTGTCAAAATCACTAAGACACTTTATAGAAAGGTACATTTATCTAGAGAGTGTGGGGCAGGACTGTGTCTGTGGTCCATAAGTCTGTTCTAACAAGCCCTTTGAATGATTCAGATTCACAGCTTGATTGACAGCCACAGGGTGAAACAACCTTAACTTCTTTTTGGTTGTAATACTATAATACTATTTAAATGTATTAAGCCTTATCATATATATATATATCATATATATATCATATATATATATACACACACATATATATATATACACACACATATATATAAACCTGAGCAGTACCCTTCCTTTCCCAAGGAGTCCATTCTCATATAGATATGTGTTGTTTCACTCAGTGGCAAATTTAGGCTTGAAAATCCAGGCGTCAGCAACAAACAGAACATCCAACATTACATTTCTTAAAATAACTTGCAAGAAACACCAAGAATAAGTGGGAGGCAGGAGAGAGGTGACAAAACTCTCTGTATCACTTTCAGCTGCTACTACCTATCGGACAGCACATACTCCTTTTTTTAAAAAAAACAAATGCCATTTTGTGACAGCACATGCTGGAGAGGAGGTGGGGCAAAGAGAACACTCTTCCATTGCTGTTGGAAGTGCAAGCTTGTACAACCACTCTGAAAATCAATTTGGCAGTTTCTCAGAAAATTGGAAATAGTTCTACCTCAAGACCCAGCTATACCACTCTTGGGCATATATTCAAAAGATGCTCCAGCATACCACAAGAACACTTGCTGAACTATTTTCATGGCAGCTTTATTCATAATATTCCAGACACTGGAAACAACTTAGGTGTTCCTCAACTGAAGACTAGATAAAGAGAATGTGGCACATTTATACATGGAGTGTTACTCAACTATTAAAAACAAAGGCATGAAATTTGTAGTCAAATGCATAGAACTAATAAAGATCACTCTGAATGTGATAACCAAGACCCACAAAGACAAACATAGTATGTACTCACCTATAAGTGGATATTATGTATAAAGGATAACCATGCTATAATCCCCAGACCCAAAGAAGCTAAGTAACAAGGAGGGCTCAAGGAGGACACGTGAATCTGAGAAGGGAAAACAGAATAGACATCATGCATGGACAGGGTGGGGTGCTATGCAGGGGTTGAGGTGGGGATGGGAGCAGGAGGGATCAAGCTGGGATAGGGAGGACGGAGAGAGTACTGGGAGAGACAGCTGGAATCGGAGTGGCATCTCCTAGATGATCTAGAAACCAAGGGCAATGGAAACTCCCAGAAATCTAGGAGTGTGACCCTAATTAAGACTTCTAGCAATGGAGGATATGGAGTCTGAATTGGCCATCTCCTGTAACCAGGCAAGACTTCTAATGGAGGCACTGGGACACCAACCCAGCCACACAACTGTTGACCTAAAAATTTTCCTGTGTACAAGATGTGCAGGGATAAAAATAGAGCAGAAATTGAGGGAATGACCAAACAGTGACTGGTTGACCTTGAGACCCACAGCATGAGGAGCCCACTCCTAATACTGTTAATGACATTATGCTATACTTGCAGACAGCAGCCTAGCATAATCGTTATCAGAGAGGCTTTACCCAGCAAATGATGGGAACATATGCAGAGAGTCACAGCCAGACATTACATGGAGTTGGGGAATCCTATGGAAGAAGGGGAGGAAGGATTGAAGGAGCCAGAGAGGTTAAGGACACCGCAAAGAAACCCACAGAATCAACCAACATGAGTTCACAGAAGCCCCCAGAGACTAACCCGTCAAACTGAGAGGATGTATGGGACAGACCTGCGCCCTTGGCACACATGTAGCAGTTGTGCAGCTAGGTCTTCACAGGGGACTCCTAACAGCAACAGCAGGTGTTGCATTTGACACTGTTGCCTGCCTTTGGAGCCTTTCCCCACTGACTAGTCACCCTTGTCTAGCCACAACAAGAGAAGATGCACCTAGTCTTGTACAGGAATTTTAATCTTGCAACATGGCTGCTGTGGCAAGGGGTCACATCCAAAGACCTTCTAGGTCTGTGTGATCTGTCTGGAATACAGATAAACTCTGGATTACAGTAAGATCTGGCTAGAATACAGACACACTCTTAGTACACATCTTTAATCCTAGGTAAGGTAAAGTTGGTTTATAGAAGAAAGCAGCCATATTTGAAAGTGATGTCTAACTGAGGTGCAGACAAAGTGACAAATCTGAGAAAGATTTGACAAAATGAGTCAAAGATAAGATATGCCCAACTCTCATGAGAACAGGACAGGAAAGAAAGGCTACTTAAGAGCTGTGTAGGGAGAGAGAAGAGACTTGTTTTTTTTTTTTTTATTCCAATGCTGTGGTTTAATTATTGTACTTTGTCTATAGAGAAGAGATTTTTTTTGTTTTTTGTTTTTATTTTTATTAATTACAGTTTATTCACTTTGTATCCCCCCTTAAGGCCCTCCTTCCTCCCCTTCTGGCCCCTTTCTTCACACATGCCCCTTCCCAAGTCCACTTATAGGGGAGGTCCTCCTCTCCTTCCTTCTGATCTTAGTCTATCAGATCACATCAGGAATGACTGCATTGTCATCGAGAACAGAATTTTTTAACCACGAGCTTTTGGGGCTTTTCTTCTAGAGACAAATCTCCATATGTGAGTTAATGTTTTTCAGACTTTGGTTTGTAAACCATTAATGACATTCAATGTGATTCTGGATAAGACAATATTTATAGCTGCCGCTCATGTTAAAGTATATTAGAAGATATAAACTAGACCAAGAAATCAATAAATTTATAGACATATTGCTAAGGATAAGGCTAAGATAAGTACTTAACAATTAAGTTGGTAATAAAATTCATTAAGAAGAAAAAATTTCTAATATGTGGGCAGAACAAAATTTATAAAGATGGTATGGAGATGACAGGCCTATGAGACACCACACTTTAAATACTGTGTATATTTTCTTATTCATTTTCATAATAAAAATATTCATTTCCATAGAGTAAAGCTTTGGAGTGGCTACATTAGAAAACAAATGGACACAGTCAAATAGTCTTCCTGATAGAGAATCGGTACGGGTTTCAGAGGCAGTGACCATTCTATATGAGATGAATTGGAAAGGAAAAAAAAGATAGAAATAGTAGATGCATGAATAGAAGCAAAACCAGAACCACATTAGCATAGGAATTAATAGACCAGACTTACCGGTGTAGAATAAGAGAAAGTATGAAATGACCTTCCTATAAATTTGGACATGACCAAGACAAATCACAGATGGTCAGTGTAAAAAGAGGATATAAAAAGTGTGATACTCATGCTGATAAGCTGTACATCCTGGATAGAGTCCAGTAGGACATTACAAGGTCAGACAGAAAGAGGTAATTTAGAATTATTTGGGACTGTCCTAAAAGCTGCAGGATGTCTTTTTCCTGCTGCCTAAATGCAAGTAGCATTTTTCAATTATTGTGACAGCCAAAACATCTCTGATGGAGTACCACATTTCTCTTTAATGCTTAAAGTCTCAGGTTAGCTTAAATGTTATTTCCTTGCTACGCACTTCAATTTCTTTTTATCGGCTTATCTATACTGAATTCTACTGAAGTCTGGGGTACTAGAATCAGAGCTTAGGGATATGGTCTAAATGGGAAGGTTGGCTGAGAAGAAACATTATTGGGGTAGGATAGGGACTCTTCCTTTTAAGGTCAGGATGTATACTGAGTAAGAGGGGGTGGGAAGAGTGACTGATTTTGTAGTAGATATAATGACTTTGTGACTCCCTTGCAATACCCAAGACATTCCCACCTTCTGGGCAACGTATAGGTTCTCTCTGCATAGACCTTGAGTTTATTGGTCAGAATGTTTGCAGGATGAGCCAAACTTGATTTATTGCCATTTTGATGGCTCTACTTTAAAATAAAAGTTTAAAAAAATAACTCTGATGGAAGTTTAATTTATCTATCTCCTGTCAATGTTTGTGCTCTTGGTGTTGTATTTAAGAAACCACTGTTTAGTCAAAGTTCAAAAAGATAATATCTTATGCTTTCTTCTAAGAATTTATTTTTATTTCACCCTACATTTATGCCTTTGTTCTGGGGTATATGTACACATATTGTGAGGCAGAAGTACAGTCCATTTTTTCCCCATATGGTACCAGAAGCATATGATCAACCATAATTAAGACTAATTTTTGTCACTCTTGTTAAAAAAAAATCAATTTTCATGGTATGTGGATTTTTCTATTTCTTTGTGTCTTGTGTTAGTGGTTGCCTGCCTTTTAGTCTTTTGGTAATTTGAATACACAGTGTAGAGAGGTCATTTTCTCTACCCTATTACCCTCCCATCTTGTCTGTGATCTCCTCCACTCTTAATGCTGTGTGGCAAAACTTGCTTTATGTTTAGATTGTGTGGTGTTCCACCTCAGGGGCAACAAGCCCCTATCTTTCTGAGGCTCACTCTACCCCAGGAAAGCCCTTCTTAGCTGTTTTTCCCTTGACTGTCTTCTATAGTTATTTATTTATCTATGTATTTGTACATATGTCTTTATGTATTATGTATGTTTGTATTTATGCATCTGTATTTACACATATATGTATTACGACTCCATTTTCTGGATGCAGCCATCCGGAGCAGGGTTTTTTACTGACACACCTGATTTCTATGGAGGTCAGAGGAGGGTGTCAGGTCACCTGGAACTGGAGTTACAGGTGGTGATGAGCCACACTGTGGGTGTTGGTTATTGAACCCAGGTCTTCTCCAAGAGCAGCAAGTACTCTTAATCCATGGAATCACCTTCCCAGCCAAAGTGGTAACATTTAGTTGATATTTTTAATAAACCCTTCAACATTTGCTCTATGTAATTAGGTAAATATGTTTTTTTTTTTAAATTGGTTAAATGGTTGTACTGGTAGAGGTTGAGGATATTGATATCATACTCCTATTTCACATATCTTTATTAATTTAAAATATTATTGACTAACGTTTATATTGTCTTTTATCCTTCACACTTTTGAATATTTTTTCAAATCAAACCATCAGTTTTAGTTTCCTTAAGGTTATATTTATAATTAGCATAATTTTATCAGTTAAGTTAATCTTTTGTTTGTTTTTTGAGACAGGGTACTATACAGCCTTTGCTGTCCTGGAACTCAGTCTGTAAGCCAGGCTGGCCTCAAACTCCCAAGATCCTACTGCCTCCATCTCCTGAGTGCTGGAATTAAAAGCATGTTCTATTCTACATGGCCTGTGAAGTTACTTTTAGTTGAAGCTTAACAGGAAATCTGGTAAAATTGCCCTAGCTAATACACAAATTTATTATTTCATATAATGTGAAATCTAAAGCTCAACTCCACGCTTGTTTGACCCAGTGGCTCAATAATGCCATTACAATCGCATTTCATATATTTTCCTCAGCTCTGCCATCCTTATTACATTGTTCATTCTAAGGCTGGCTCCTCACCTGTTCAGAAGTTGTATACCACAAGTAACACCGTTTCACACTTCTGTTCACGTCCAAAGTGAAAGAAGCAGTTCTTCTGATCTATTTTCTTCTCTCCTCATTGGACAGAGCACACACTCTTTGTGAACTTGGCTGATGAAACAGATCACTAGGCAAAAGAGGATGGGGTCTGCTACCAGGAGCCACTGGCCTTTCTTGGGTCTCAGTGATCTGGGTCAAGTCTGGAGGAAAAAAGGTGCTTATGGGTACTAATTAGCAACTGACAGCAGTACCCATTACAAATGTGACCTTTCTCTTATGACTTAACAGTCTATCTTCACACCTATTTTTATAAGCAGATCTTGATGCCTCTGTCATTTCTTCTGGGTATTCCATCTCACTTCAACTTTTCAACTTCTATCAGCATTAAGTAGTATGTTGAGATCACAGCTAACACTAATTTAAGCAAGAGCATATAATTAGAAAAAGTTACAGCTAGAGTATAAAGACATTACTTTACAAGAGTACTCCATGGGATAACTAGGATCAATATCATTGTACTTCTACGCGCTGGGCTAACATAAATATATGACAAGGGACCCATTATTTATTTATTTATTTTTCATTAATATCTTCAGTTCTTATAAAGGACAGCTTTCCCACTGTTACCTTTGACAATAACAATCCCACATTTTACTTGCAATCAGAATGATGACATTAGGTAATCCGTATGGTTAATTTATTCACTACATAATTCCCAACACTCAGTCAGATGATGGGCACAGATGAATACAAGACTAGGTGACTTTTTCCTAACATCTTAACAAAAATAGCAGAAACTAAAAGAAGAAAAAAAAAGCAATGTTACAAAAGCAACCAATAAATATACAGATGTGAAGTTAACATAAAAATGCAGAGCCTTCAGGATGGGAGTTATATAACTTTACTGAAACATAATAAACTATAACAATTGCTATTATAAAAACATCTGCTAAGATGCCACTCACCCTCAAATTAATTTAAACTTTGTGAGTTAATAAATACAAATACTAAAATGATTACAAGTGAAGTAATGCTTCATGACAAGGTAGGAAGATGAATGGAAAAGAAAGGCTGCCAACAGAGCCATGCTTTAGGAGTTCTTGCTGCTTTTCAAAGGAAGACAGTTCAGTCAGCACCAAAAGAGTGGCTTGTTAAATGTTGCTGGGGCAGATACCTAAGGATTACAAAATGCTACTTTATCCCTAGGTATACAAAGCATCCAGAAAATGTGGGAAAATGAGGACAGACTGTAGCTTCAAAAACATAGGTGAAGGGAAGGCTTATACTTGTGTAACTGGTAGGACCTCTTTTACCTAAGTTTTAACAAAGTTTAAACACCTGACACTACCAAAAAGAAAACAAAACAAACCCAAAATCTAGATATTTGACACATTCAAAAAAATGTAACCAAAAATAAATTGTAAGGGAGAAAGGAGGAAGACATATATGACAAAAAATTGGCACTAGATATAAAAGATTTGTATTTTATATAAATATAAATAAATGATGGTCAGGAATTTGAAACAGAAAATGAGACTGTCAAGGCTGTAGACACAGCATGCCCTCACACACTGCTGTTATTGATACTTCATGCGATACCGTTTTTTTTTCTATATTGCATTTATTCTTTTTTTTTTAATTTTATTTTTCTTTTTAGTTACATTTTGTTAACTCTGTGTCCCAGCTGTATCCCGCTCCCTCATTCCCTCCCTGACCCCACACTCCCTCCCTGGTCTCCTCCTTGCCCCTTTCCAAGTCCACTGATAGGGAAGGACCTCCTCCCCTTTCATTTGACCCTGTTTTATCAGGTATCTTCAGGGCTGGCTGCAAAGTCCTCCTCTGTGGCCTAACAGACTGCTCCTCCCCTGGGGGGGGTGTCAAAGAGCCTGCCCTTGAGATCCTGTTAGAAATAGTCCGTGTTCCCCTTACTTTGGAAAACTACTTGGTTACTGAGCTACCACGGGCCACATCCGAGCAGAAGTTCTAGGTTATATCCATAGATGGTCCTTGGTTGAGTGTCAGTCTCAGAAAAGACCCTGTGCCCGGATATATTTGATCCTTGTAGAGCTCCTATCCTTTCCATATCATACTAACTTCCCTTCTTTCATATGATTCCCTGCACTCTACCGAGGGTTTGGTTATGAGTCTTAGTGTCTGCTTTGAAACACTGCTAGGTAGAGTCTTTCAGATGCCTTTTGTGGTAGACTCCTGTCATAAATTCAATGCACATCCCATTTGTCTTTCTAAATGAGGATTAATCACCTTCGCCTGTGTCCACTTTTTTGATTATCTTCTTTAGGTGTGTAGATTTCATTATGTTTATCATATCTTGTAGGTCTATATAAGCGAGTATATACCAAGTTTGTCTTTCTCCTTCTGGGATACTTCACTCAGAATGATCTTTTCTAGATCCCACCACTTGCCTGCAAATTTCATGATTTCCTCCTTTTTGATTGCTGAGTAGTATTCCATTGTGTAAAAATACCACAATTTTTGTACCCATTCCTCCGTTGATGGACATCTGGGTTGTTTCCAAGTTCTGGCAATTACAAATAAAGCTGCTACGAACATGGTTGAACAAATGTCCTTGTTGTGTACTTGAGCAAATTTTGGGTATATACCTAGGAGTGGTATAGCTGGGTCTTGAGGTAGCACTACTCCTAGTTGTCTGAGAAAGCGCCAGATTGACTTCCAAAGTGGTTGAACCAGTTTACATTCCACCAGCAATGGAGGAGGGTTCCCTTTTCTCCACAACCTCTCCAGCATGTGCTATCACTTGAGTTTTTCATCTTGGCCATTCTGATGGGTGTAAGGTGAAATCTCAGGGTCGTTTTGATTTGCATTTCGCTAATGGCTAATGAGGTTGAACATTTCTTTAAGTGTTTCTCTGCCATTCGATGTTCCTCTTTCAAGAATTCTCTGTTTAGCTCTGTTCCCCATTTTTTAATTGGATTACTTGGTTTGTTGCTTTTCTGCTTCTTTAGTTCTTTATATATACTGGTTATTAGCCCTCTGTCAGATAAAGGGTTGGTGAAGATTCTTTCCCAATCTGTAGGCTGTCTATTTGTTTTGATGACAGTGTCTTTTGCTTTACAGAAGCTTTTCAGTTTCATGAGGTCCCATTTATTGATTGTTGCTCTTAGAGCCTGTGCTGTTGGTGTTCTGTTCAGGAAGTTGTCTCCTGTGCCAATGAGTTCTAGGCTGTTCCCCACTTTTTTTTCCAATTGATTTAGAGTATCTGGTTTTATGTTGAGGTCCTTGATCCACTTGGACTTTAGTTTTGTGCAGGGTGATAAGTATGGATCTATTTTCATTTTTCTGCATGTAGACATCCAGTTGGTCCAGCACCATTTGTTGAAGATGCTGTCTTTTTTCCATTGAATGGATTTGGCTTCTTTGTCAAATATTGAGTATTCATAGGTGTGTGGGTTTATTTCTGGGTCTTCTATGCGGTTCCATTGATCCTCCTTTCTGTTTATATGCCAATACCATGCAGTTTTTATTACTGTTGTCCTGTAGTACAGCTTGAGATCGGGAATGGAGATACCTCCAGATGATCTGTTGTTGTACAGGGTTGTTTTGGAGATTCTGGGTGTTTTGTTTCTCCATATGAAGCTGAGAATCTTTTTTTCAAGCTCTGTAAAGAATTGAGTTGGTATTTTGATGGGAATTGCATTGAATCTGTAGATTGCTTTTGGCAGGATGTCCATTTTCACAATGTTAATCCTACCAATCCATGAGCACGGGAGATCT
>NW_026586463.1:4312537-4382142 GCF_907164565.1 Psammomys obesus
CACTTTGCTGAAGGTGTTTATCAGCTGAAGAAGTTCTCTGGTTGAATTTTTGGGGTCACTCATGTATACAATTAAAAATGGGGAACAGAGCTAAACAGAGAATTCTCTGTAGAGGAATATAGAATGGCAGAGAAACACTTAAAGAAATGCTCAGCGTCATTAGCCATTAGGGAAATGCAAATCAAAACGACCCTGAGATTTCACCTTACACCCATCAGAATGGCCAAGATGAAAAACTCAAGTGACAACACATGCTGGAGAGGTTGTGGAGAAAGGGGAACCCTCCTCCATTGCTGGTGGGAATGTAAACTGGTACAACCACTTTGGAAGTCAATCTGGCGCTTTCTCAGGCAATTAGGAATAGTGCTTCCTCAAGACCCAGCTATACCACTGCTAGGCATATACCCAAAATTTGCTCAAGTACGCAATAAGGACATTTGCTCAACCATGTTTGTAGCAGCTTTATTTGTAATAGCCAATACCTGGAAACAACCCAGATGTCCATCAACCGAGGAATGGGTACAGAAATTGTGGTATTTTTACACAATGGAATACTACTCAGCAATCAAAAAAGAGGAAATCATGAAATTTGCAGGCAAATGGTGGGATCTAGAAAAGATCATTCTGAGTGAAGTATCCCAGAAGGAGAAAGGCAAACATGGAATATACTTGCTTATATAGACCTAAAAGATATGATAAACATAATGAAATCTATACACCTAAAGAAGATAATCAAGAAAGCAGACACAAGGTATGATGATCAATCCTCATTTAGAAAGACAAATGGGATATGCATTGAACATATGACAGGAGTCTACTGCAGAAAGCATCTGAAAGACTCTACCTAGCAGTGTTCCAAAGTAGATACTAAGACTCATAACCAAACCTTCGGCAGAGTGTAGGGAATCATATGAAAGAAGGGGAGTTTGATGTAGAAAGGATAGGAGCTCCACAAGGACCAAACATATCTGGGCACAGGGTCTTTTCTGAGATGGACACTCAACCAAAGACCATGAGAGGATAAAACCTAGAACCTCTTCTTGGATATGACTTGTGATAGGTCAGTAATCAATTGGTTTCCCATAGTAAGGGGAACAAGGACTATTTCTAACAGGAACTCAATGACTGGCTCTTTGACCTCCCCACCTCCCAAGGGAGGAGCAGTACTGTTAGGCCACAGAGGAGGACTTTGCAGCCAGTCCTGAAAATACCTGACAAAAAGGAGTCATATGAAAGGGGAGGAGGTCCTCCCCTATCAGTGGACTTGGAAAGGGGCAGGGAGGAGATGAGGAAGGGAGGGTGGGATTGGGGAGGGAATGAGGGATACAGCTGGGATACAGAATTAACAAAATGTAACTAATGAGAATAATAAAAAAAAAGAAAAGAAAAAAATCATCTCAAATCTTTTTGAGGTAGTATTAAGGGTACTCTCTATATTTTATCAGCCCATAAATGAACAGCATGAAAGTATATGTAAGTTTCTACTTAAAGAGACTGTTAATATTCCTGAACTGACTTATTTTAGAATAACTAATTAAAAATAAAGGAAAATGTGAAATTGTTATTCTGAAAACAAACCAAAGAGACTTTAGTCATTCTTGATTTAAGGCATGAAGGAAATATATTTTATAATCTCTATTTGTATTAAACAAGATTCTAGAAGGCCTGGATAAGATCTTTCTGAACATTCTACAGTGTATAGTGAGACCCTGTGAGGCAGCAATATAAGTCTAAAGAGCTGCATCCCATGAAAACGAGCTCTTGGTAGGTGACGGGTACACTAAGGATGAGGTGTACCCTTGAGTGAACTTTGATACCCCCACCCTTTCTCCTGTTAGCTCAAGGAACTCTGGTGGGGATCTGCTATGACCACAGAACCTTTTCTTTCCACCTTAATGTTCTAGTCACAATATAGCATTGGGATCTTCCTGTAAGCTTCTGCTCTATGTAGGACATAAGTCCCTCTTTCCACCTTTGATTGTTCTGCCCTTAGGAAAGAAGGAGTAACTGGTGAGAGCCTTGGGGCTTGACCCCATTTCTCTACTAGGTAATGTTGAGTGTTCTTGGTATGCCAGTCAGCCATGAAATGTGCAGACATTTCGTGAAGCAGTCTCCTTGCTCTAGGCAGATCAGAGGGTCATGCCTTTACTCTGTCTTCACTGTTTGATTAGAGAGATTTGTAAGCCTTTGTGCAGCTGGCTGGGTTGGGGTATCACATGGGTGGTGGTCCTTTGGTTTCTTTCAGGAATAAGTCTGCTTGTTAAGCTCTTCAATTTTACTATTAGTAAAGTATATACATTGATTGTCATTTGACTTTATTGGTGAGAGGATAAAACATGGAGATAGAAAGCGCCTTCTTCCTTATCATCTAGGGCACAGTGACTGCTGCCATTTCCTTCAGTTCTCTATGTTCATGTGCATTAGTCTGCACCTCCCCATCAACATGGGAGAAATGCCATGAAGATGGTGATAAGCCATCTTCACACAAGTAGTCAGATTTGCATTCCTATGTTACTCTCACTTGCTTAAAAAGAAAGAGCTTAGCCACATTAGGAATGATGAGAACAGATACCTCAGATCCATGGACCATGGCTGCATGCATCTCTGGAGAGCTATGACTATGATCCAACACAATTCAGAACTAACAGCATCATATCACAGTGTCAATGATTGGGCATTCCTGGATTAGAGATCTAGGTGCCTGGGTGACTGTCCTCAGGTATGAAGGCCACAGAATAAGCAGCAGCAGAAGGCAGATAAAAGAAGTCAACTGCGTTACTTCAGATGGAATTTCCTTCACCCTAGAGGTCTCTGTAGAATCTGAATGGCAGCTAGCTAGGATGCTTAGAAGGATCAAGGTGCAGAATTAAGGGTCCACAGATCTACTTTCAGTGTGGTTCTGGGATAGTTCTATTAGTTGGGCAATCACTGATTCATAAACTAGAGCAACAACCACATGGTGGATGATTTTCATTAACTTCACAATAATATATATGATATCTTTGGAGTTAAAACCAAGAAATAATTAGTAAACATTGTGTGACTATGATAATGGAAGAGAACATTACCTGTCTGGAGAAAGACTCTGGAAATTATTGTCCGGCACAGCGGGCAGGGAGTGCTGGAGGGGTTGTCTCTGGCCAGAGTCCGCAGACAGGGCTCGCAGAAGATGTGGTGGCAAGGGTGGCACATGTAGGGGTTGAAGTACACGTCCAGGCACACGGCGCAGATGTAGCTGTCCTTCTCCTCTGTGTACTCAGCCTCGTCATCTGTGCTCATCTCATTGCTCAGAGTCTGCACAACACAGTGAAAACAGTTTCCCTAGTTTAGTATGAGATTCATTTCCCCGAGGGAGGGTGACTTTATATTCTGTTAAAATTAAAATATTTATGAGATGCACATGGTGTCTGTTTCTGTAACATGTTCCAAGTGACAGAAATGTGATCTGTTAAAGTGTGGAAACACAGAAAATATAGGAAAATCCCAGTAGCTTCAATTATTCCCTAATATTTCTACATAAAACTAAATGCTAAACCATAGTAAGTGTATTAAGAATACCTGTGATTCCAACTAGCACTAGTTAACTGTTATGTCAGCCCACGGAGATTACAAATCTCCCCACTCCCAACCAAAATGTGACTGTCATCGGTTATAGAATATTACCATGACATCTTCTCATGGTGCCCATCAGACTCTCTTCCCTCACACCGTACCTGGAGCACTTCATGTTCTACACCTTGCATCTTTCTGGGCCTCAACTACAAAAAAGTATCGAAGTTAAGGAAGTTAAGGGGATGTTGGGAGGGAGAGTTGGTAAAGCAATGTAGGGTGATTACGGGATTAGCTTTGTGGCTAGAAAATATGAGGAACCTCTTCTCTTCCCACATGTAATAGTTGGGGAGAGGCAGCATGAAGTGTGGTAGGAGAGTTCCTATTGTTTAACCTCTGAGTTACCCAATCTGTAAAGCTGTGCGGATTAAACCAGGTGATCCACTGCAAACACTTAGCTCAGACATATTTAATAGATATTAACCATGGCCACCTCTTCCTCATCTGCTTTGTATCATCTTCTCTCACCCCAGACTCTACTTTCTTCTGAGGCTTGGGGAAAGTTTTCTTAAGCTAGGAGATATTCAGGGCAAAGTAATCAAAATTGACTTCTTTTCTCCTCACAGGGACAAGATCAGTGAATAATGCTTAAATTGACCTTGGGTTTATTAAGTAGCTGTATTATATAAGAAGATATTGATATATACAGAAAACAGAAGCTTGAGATACAGACAGAAACCAACAACCAATACGTCTATTATGTTTTGAATGCTCATCTCCTGAAAGCTTCTACTTAACCTTAACTCCCCAGTGCAACAGCATGAAGAGGAAAGGTGTAGGTGATGAAGTCATGGGGCAGAGCTCTCAGGAGCAGGATGCCCATAATAGAATGCCCATTTCTTATGGATAGCAATAAATAAAAGGCCTAGTTTCTGACTTCTAGGTAGGTAAGAGGTATCATTGGTATCTACTAGGAGAAACCACTACTCAGTTCCACCTTCAACAAAAATCTATCAGCTGGCTACAGAAACACCAAATTCAGCTCCTCCTAAGCCACACTGTATTACATGTCATGCACAAAATTTAAATATGTTCATTGGTCTTATCATTGTTTTATAACAATTATGGTCTTCTTCCCCTGTCTTATTCCTTATCCTATTTCTTTGCAGCAGAAAAACATGCATATAACAACCAATGGGTTCCCTAGTAAGGGGAACAGGGGCTGTCTTTGACATGAACTCACTGGCTGGCTCTTTGATCAGCTCCCCCTGAGGTGAGGGGGTACTCTTGCCAGGCCTCTGAGAAAGACAAAGCAGCCAGTCCTGATGAGACCTGATAGGCCAGGGTCAGATGGAAGGGTGGACTGAAGGAGGGGCATGGGAAGAGAAGAGGGAGGGAGGTAGGATTGGGAGGGGATGAGGTAGTGGGCTACAGCTGGGATGCAAGGTGAATAAATTGTAATAAATTAAAAAATAAATTTAATGAAAAAAAACAATGTGATTTTGTTGTTGTTGTTATTGTGGGTAGTGATTTTGTTTGTTTGTTTTTGTTATATTATTTTTAATCCATGACCTCTCTTCTCTATTCTGGAAGAAGCAGATAATGTTTTGCTGTCCAAGGAATGTTTAATACACAGTATACAGATAACAAATGAGTTAAACTGGTATACTTTTTGGCATTCAATTTTCAAAGTGTATGATTCTCACCTCAAGTGATGGATTTGGAATCTCTGTCAGGCTCCTCCTGTCCTTGTCCCCTTGCACTAAACACACACTAGATAAATATGGTGTAGGGTTATGGTAGGACATTGCACTCAATACATACTATGGTTATAGCAAAACATTGGTAGATCTCTACCTGAGCATCATCATCCCTCTGCTAGGTCTAAGCTGTTCAGAATTGTGTAGGCAAGGAAAGCCCAAACAGTGCCATTTTTATAATACAGAGAAAGCAAGGCTTCAGAACACTTTCATGCTTAAGGCAGTACAGTACAATAGAGGACAGTACAGAGCCATCATTGACTGTGTAGACAGTAAGGTAATGACTGTTTATCCAGCACAAGGAGAAAACTTCACTTAACTGGGAGATTGACTGCCCAATGGGCATCAATCACACCAAGTATTCATCTCTCCTATCAACACCCTGCCACTTGGAAAGCACTTAGGCATTTTAAAACACAGACTGAGGGGAAAGGAGTGTTGACTCTCCATAGACTAAGACTCACTTTTTAGTCCATATAAGAAATGTGATCAAACAGAAGTTACTTGATCAAACAAGTATGAATTATGTATGCATCATTTGTGTATCTTGCATGAAAGAAAATATTTAATAAGAATGATAAAACCACATATCTTAAATACCCAACTCTATAGACTATGCTCAATAATCAAAATAAATTCTTTTCTTTTCATTACATTATTTAACCTCTTCACAGAAACTATTGTTTTTTATAAGACTGACATAGCATTCACACTATGTCATAGAAAGACGTTAGATATTAAGCTTATCAGAAAATAGCAGTGATTAAGAAAACAGCATATGGAAGTTATTTTAAATATACATTTTAAATATATGATTCTTAAAGAAATGTACATTTTTACAAATGTCATTGTTGTGTCATAAAAATTTATATTTCTGTCTCAGAATATGACTTCAAATTTGCATAAGTACATATTCCAAATTTGATGGTTTGGGAGTTCTAACATATGCTAGCTTCCATACAGCTATGAAAAATAACATATTTTAAGAAATAACTAGAAAAGCTTTTTGTATCACCCCTTAAAACCCACTTTTGATTAATATGGAGAACCAAATCAATGTAGAAAGTCTCACTTCAGGTGAGGGTTCTCTCTCTCTCTAATACACACACACACACCACACACACACGCACACACACCACGCGCACGCACGCACACACTGGAGTCTTAAAGCATTTATTTTTGTGCACAGCAACAGGTGAGAAAGGGTGTTTGGTGTGATGAGTGTGGCTCACAGGTCTCGCTGGCTTTGATAAAGAGGCTCCAGAATGACACTTGCATTCCAGCACACGCTATTTGTGGGTGGGGTTAAATTAGCACTTTTAACTCAGAACCCTTGAACTGAAAAAAAGACAACAGTAACTTTAAAATAAGTCCTTCATTAGTCAAAACGATAATATCACAACAGAGCAAAACATAAGTTGGCCTGGAGGTCTTGTGTCCACGGGTCAAAGCACCTACAACTCACTCCAAAGCCATTCCCACTAAAGACAAGCTCACAGTAAAACATACACAGTATACCAGAAAAGAAACTAGAAGTGCTGTGTGTACAGACAAATGCATACCTGGAGGAATGTTCTTCATACAAACAGATGTGTACCTGGAAGAGTGTTTTCATTCTGTTTTCTTGAGAGGCTCTCATGTAGCCTTGAGTGTGATCTTGGATTTTTGATCCTCGTGTTTCTACCACCCATGTACTGTGATTATACTCTTTGCCCACGACACCTACCAAGAATTTACTTTTGAACAACTACAGTAACTGAAGAATATATAAGAATTTTCAAATGGGTATTTATTCAATTCTCTAAAAAAAAGGAATTTATAAGAGGATGTGTTCCTTTAATTAGACTAAATAAAAAAGGCCTAAAGAAAGCAGATTTGAAGTAAGATGTCCAAATGAAGATTTTTTTTTTTCTTTTCTGAGACAGGGTTTCTCTGTATAGCCTTGGCTGTCCTGAGACTGGCTTTGTAGACCAAGCTGGCCTTTAGCTAATAGAGAACTGCCTGCTCCCCATTAAAGGGATTAAAGGCATGTGCTACCACTGCCTGGCTTAATGGAGATTTTATATGTGAAAATTTAAAGAAGAACTGATTGATATAGTAGAAAATATCACTAAGGAAACAACAGGGAACAGTTGTATGGTTCTCAGAATAATTGTGTTTCACTGAATGATGCTTGCGCTACACTTAATTTCCTGTTGCTCTCAGACTCAACAGGTAGTTTCTGCTCTTTACCTTCGTGGCCTCTTGATGACACTACATCAATCTCCCTCCTAGACATTTCTACGCATACTGACATATGAGTGTCTGTTCTTCTTATGACTTATACTCCTTCCCCATCTCTTTCCGCTTACTCCTCGGCATGCTCTCCTCTGTTTCCGTACACATGGGAATCCTTAGTGCTTGGTCTTAAAAGCTGCTCCCTCACCCTCCCTCTATCTGCATGCCTTCCTGAAGCAATGGGCTCATGCATCTCTTAACAGCTACATTCAGATGACCTTCGAGGACCTGACCCCAGGCTGACTGTTCCTCCCCTTTCCTACTTTTGTGTGGGGCCAAGGATCAAAGTCAGCACCTTGTACATTCTAGGCAACTGCTCACCTCTGAGCTATATCCGTATACCATGGCCATTCTCTCTGAGTTCTACAACCATATGTTTAAGTATCTGCTGCACACTTTTACTGTGATGCCTGAAAGAGATCTTTATTTAATGTTCCCATGCTGAGTGCCCAAGCTTTTATGCACAACTGACCCATTCCAACTTTAAGTTGTTTAATTTATCCAAACTTATAAGCTAGTGCTCTTGCTGTCCCCTCGCTATAGCTACCATTCTGTCAGTGAATCTTATTAATTTTAGCCCCCAAATGTCTCTTGAATCGATTCTCATTTTCTTTTCTTTAATGATCACCTTTCTCTGTCCCCTCTCTCCTCCCAACCCTGCTTCATTAGTTGGTAACTGGTCCTTACATCTTTCTCACATTATTGAATTATTTTTTGCACACTTTGCCAAAAGTTTTCTGTTCAAAGAGCTATGTATCACACCACTCTATGGTTTAAATCTTCCGAGGCCTCCTATAGCCCATGAGCAAAAGAGCCACCATTTGTGCAGTATTAATGACTTTGCTACCTCCGCACTGTTCTCTGAACTTCCTGCATGCTGTTTTAACACTTTCTTCAGGATATAGACATAGGGTCTGTTTGTTTGGAGGTTTGCCTTCCATACCTCTTGTCCCTAATTCTTAATCACTCAGTAGATCTTAGGAAAAGAGGCATTTTTTTTAAAAGAAGGCCTTTCCAGATTCCTCAACCTAAAACAAGCCCTCCAGCTCAACTCTCTTAAAAAATGTGTACCTCATCTTCAAAATGCCAACCTCCCTTGCATTTTATATGTTTGTGTATAAAACCTTGATAATTGTGTGCCTCACACACCAGCCCTAATTCATAGACTGTTAGTGCTTGCTCACTGTTGAATGAATTTCAGTAGCACACACATCTATATTATTTAATAATATACATTATACATTTTATATATGTGCACAATTGCCAATGTTTAGAAATTGAGTTTTAAAGATGCCTTATTTCTTTATGTATAGATCTACATATATTTGCAGATCCTTTTTTTTAAATTGTAAACATGGTGTCCTGAACTCACTATGTAGACCAGGCTAGACTCAAACAGTGATCCATCCGCTTCTGTCTTCTGAGTGCTGGGGTTAAATGTGTGCATCACTATGTCCAGCAATCTGACTTTTTTAATTAAAAGGGCACCGCATTGATAGAAACAGGAACAGTGTTTAAACCTGGGGCACACACGTGTGGGGGAGTATATACACATGTGTGTGGAGGCCATAGGTCAGCCTCAAGTGCTGTTCCTCAGGACCTGTCCATATCAGTTTTCAAGACACAGGCTCTCACTGGGACCTGGGACTCACCAACTCAGGTAGACTGCCTGGCCAGCAAGCTCCAGGGATCCATCTCCTGCTCACTGCTAGGATCACCAGGAGCCCAGTGGGTCTGGCATCAATGCTGGCGGAAGGGACTGAACTCAGGTGCTCGTGCTTGCACAGCAAGCTCTATTAACTCGGCTGTCTTTGCAGTCTTCCTTCATGATCTTTACATAAAATTATGCCATATAATAGTCAGGGTTTACACCAAAGCGCAGTTTTTGTTGCAATTTGTAGTTACTTATTCGCCTATTTTTTCTTGGTTCCAACCGGGACAGGAGTTCAATAACCATATAAGATGTCTGATGAAATACCTGATTTTCTTACATGTGTCTATCTAGTTATACGTGTTTTATGTATTTGGCGTGTGTATGAGTGTGGGTACAGAGTTGGTTCTCCACTTCCGCCATGTGAGCCCCGGGGGTAAATTTACGTTTTCAGGCTTGGTGCCAGCCCATCTCTGATTCTTACAAACTAAGTATTTTATGATCCAATTTTGTCTTTGTCTCCTGACTCCAGTATGAATCAAAGAAGTATAATTGCCTTAAAATTGGTTTACGAGATGCTTTTTTTTTTTTTTAAATGTTTTGAGACATAAGTTCACTACGTATCCCAGGCTGGTCTTGAACTTGCAATATAGCCCAAACACATGGTAATACACTTTTATTAATAGTACAATATAGCCCAAACACATGGTAATACAATATAGTCTCAAACACATGGTAACACTCATTGCTCAGCTTCCTGGGTGTTGGGATGTGCACATGTAGATATAAGCTGGCATCTTAGTGGAAAATTTTAACAAAACAAGCATCAGTTATTTTGTGGTCATAACTTAATAGCATCTTTATTTTGATCAAAATTACCTAAATTTACCCCCACATGCATTTGTAGTATGAGCAAAGCATTTTGAAATTATGTGCTTTCCCCGTAAATAAAAACCTAATTTGGAGATGAAGAAGAGAAGGAGGAGGAAGACAACGACCCAGCAAATCATTAGTTGTAAAACATAGAAATAAATACTTTAAATATTTATAGGTGTATTGCTTCAGAAAGGCAAAACTGAGTTCCTAGTTTTGTCACTGGAAGGATTGCTCTTAGAGAAAGTGTTTAATCTCTGAGTTCATTTACTCATTGACACAAGTAGAAAAATAGCAATCTACCTCTGGAGTTGTCAGAGTCAAATGGTCTCATTCATATAGAACCTGATGTAAGAGTTATAGGAACAAGCTCTTTAGGGTCTGGGGCACACAGAACCCGTATCACCAAGGAGGATACTTGGCAGTTTGCTCACCGTGGGGATGGTGGCACAAGGAAGGGAACATACCACCATTCATCTGAGCTCTCCTTCCCTCCCTACTTTTTATTGCCGACCTGAAGGGAGGAGGTCAAAGACCAACCATAGGTTTACATGTGAAGTCCAGTACTGCTGAAGCTCTCCATTTGATCTCACCCCACTGGGACAGGACTGGTCATCAACTACAGTGCTCCTATCTGAACACTTTATAAAGGCAGACAGGGAAAGTTCAGTGGCTTATTCATTTATTCTAAAGAGATTCAATCTCCTTGTGTCTCATGGCAAAACACATAAATCCTTTCATATTCCAATAAGAGAGAATGGGCTGGGGTTTTGTTTGTTTTTGTTTTTGTTTTGTTGTGCACTGAGAAGTGAGGAGAGAGGGTGTAACACTTAGCAATAACTGTGCACAGAATTTATCTCACACATGGATTTTAGCCAGGCAATAAGTGACTAAAGTGTCTCCTGTAGCAATACCCACAATAAATGAAAGCTGTGGCTGCCTCTGTGTTCCAAATTGAATTTTTATATAGTAGTTCATTACTTCATATATATGCCAGAACCTGTGGTGTTTCATAGGAAAGTCAGCCTAACTCAAAAACAGATGCTGAGGTTCGATAATAAAGTCAGGAATGGGTGAGGGGGTTAGTCACAGGCTCTGAAGCAGTGGTTCTCAACACATGGGTCGTGACCCCTTCAGGGGTCAAACAAATATCAGATATCCTGCATACCAGATATTTACATTAAGATTCATAACAGTAGCGAAATTACAGTTATGAAGTAGGAATGAGCGTAATTTTGTAATTGGGGGTCACCACAACATGAGGAACTGTTCTCAAGGGTTGGCTGCAGCATTAGGAAGGCTGAGAACCACTGCTCCAAAGGCTCATGTAATCCATTCCACACTGCATAGATGAGTGTAGCAGTCCTTTGCAGCACAGTTCATCTCAGACAGATGCGCTGGGAGCCTCAGTGAGGGATTCTGAAAATTAACTGCACTTTCATCACAGATGAAGCCAACCCCTTTCAGGTTTTTACCTGTGCATAGGAGCATACTGAAGACACTGCTGTGCTTCACAAGTCATAAAAAGACACAGAGGAGGTACATCACATTTGCTACATGTGGGCTGCAGCTGGCATGACAGCCCATCCTATGAAATTTGCATCACACATTTTCTCTTTAAATTTATGTTTGTAGCAGCTTTATTTGTAATAGCCAGAAGCTGGAAACAACCTAGATGCCCCTCAACTGAAGAATGGATGCAGAAACTGTGGTACATCTATACAATGGAGTATTACTCAGCAATGAAAAATAAGGAAATCATGAAATTTGCAGGTAAATGGTGGGACCTGGAAAGGATCATCCTGAGTGAGTTGACCCAGAAGCAAAAAGACACTCACGGTATATACTCACTCATATAAACATACAATATAGAATAAACCCACTAAAATCTGTACATCTAAACAAACTAAGCAAAAGAGAGGACCCTAACTAAAATGTTCAATCCCCATCCTGAAAGGCAAAGAGGATGGACATCAGAAGAAAACGAAAATAGGAAACAACCTCGGAACCTGCTACAGAGGGCCTCTGAAAGCCAGAAGAAAACAGGAAACAACCTTGAAACCTGCCACAGAGGGCCTCTGAAAGCTTCTGCAGTATAGACTGTCAAAGCAGATGCTGAGCCTGATGGCCAACTGATGGGCAGAGTGAATGGAATTCTATGTAAGAAGTGGGAAATAGTAAGAGCTGGAGGGGACGGGAACTCCACAAGCAGAGCAACAGAACAAGATAATTTGAACACAGGGAACTTCCCAGAGACTCATACTCCAACCAAGGACTATTCATGGAGATGACCTGGAACCCCTGAACAGGTGTAGCCCATGGCAGTTCAGTGTCCAAGTGGGTTACATAGTAATGGGAAGAGGGACTGCCTCTGACATAATCTGATTGGCCTGAGCAGCCTTATCAGGCCACAGTAGAGGACAATGCAGCCACTTTTGATGAGAACTGATAGACTAAGATCAGAAAGAAGAGGAGAACCTCCCCTATCAGTGGACTTGGGGAGTGGCATGCATGCAGAAAGGAGAGGGAGGGTGGGATCGGCAGGGGAGGAGGGAGGGGCTTATGGGGGGATACAAAATGAATAAAGTGTAATTAATAAAAAAAATAATAAAAGATTTAAAAAAAATTTATGACAGAAAAATGTGATCACTTTAAGCAGGAAATACATAAATTAAGACTTCATAGAAATATTATAGACATGTCCCCCCCCCAAACCAAAAAACTAACAACAACAAAAATACTGAGTAGAGAGGGATACACCAAACATGTGGCTCCCTGTGCAACCACTCATCAAAGGAAGTGGCGAGCTGGCAAGAAGGGAAATGGAACACAAGGCAGACATGGACAAAGTGCTGCTGACAGGTGTATCTCACATGGCAGAGCCGTTACGGCAAGTATGAAGCGGTATGTGAATCCGAACTGGCAGCTCCCTCCTAAGATCTGTGATGCTGTGCTTTGTATGGATCAGTTCATGAAGGATCGTTTGATGAAAGGAACATTTAAGGAAGGATGTTTAAGAAAGAGCTGGCAGCTCTACAAGCAACTGACAGAAGTTAAGAGGGATGAAAAGCAGGCCACCTTCCTGAAGGCTCCTCTTCTACAGTCCAAATATAAGATGACAGGAGCTGGACCAGGTTTTTGGCTGATGAATCACAGAAAAATGAGCAACAGCTATAGTAAATTTTGCTTCAGATAGAAACACATTTTTTCTTACTGTAATTCAAACATTTTCTTCATGTGGTGTGTGTGTGTATGTGTGTATGTTAAACATACATGTGTCCAGTTAAGTGAGCCTGTAAGTGACCATGAAGAGCCCAGAAACACTGTTTATCTTCCTCCACTGCTTTCCACTTTACCTTTTTGAGACTGGTGTCACAGTGAGGGTGGAGTTCACCTTCTTACGTACATGACTAGTTAGCAGGCTCTGGGGATGAGCCTGTCTCAGCCTACCCAGAGTTTTGCTGGCATGTGCAACATTCTTGACTTTTGCATAGGTGCTGAAGATACCATCTGGGGTACTCATTTGTGCAGCAAGTATTCTCACTCAGCGAGCCCTGTCTCTAGCTCTTCAACCAGCCAGCCTCTAATGGGAAAACTTCTGAATCTTTGGTAGCTTTTTCCCCATGTAGAAGAGGTTCTCTTTAATTTTAAAAGTTAAAGAGACTGATGCACCAACCAAGGACCATGCATGGAGAGGACCTAGACTCCCTGCTCAGATGTAGCCAATTGGCAGCCCAGTCTCCATGTTCCCATGTGAGGGGAGCAGGGGATGGTGCCTCTGTCACAAACACGGTTGACTGCTTTTTGATCACCTGGCCCTGGAGATGCAGCCTTGCCAGGCCACAGAGGAAGAGGATCCAGGCAGTCCTGATGAGACCTGATAAACTAGGGGCAGATGGCAAAGGAGTAGAACTCCCCCTTTCAGTGGACTAGGAGAAGGGGTTGGCGGGAGGAAGAAGGAGGGAGAGTAGGATGGGAGGGGGTGGGGAGTTGATGGAAAAGGTGGTACCTCAAACTGAAACATCATGGGTATTAAAACACGGAGTAAAGTCATCAATGGAACATCTTGTTACTTAAGTTGTAGTCTGGCTGGATAAAGATGCTCTGTGAATACTACGACTGTGTTTTGTATTCAACATATAAAAAATACAGCAGCTCAGTGTCCAAGAGGGTTCCCCAATAATAGGAACAGGGACCATCTCTGACATGAACTCACGGGCTCTTTGTTCACCTCCACCTGAGGAGGGAGCAGCCTTACCAGTCCACAGAGGATGACAATGAAGCCAGTCCTGATGAGACCTGAAAGACTAGGGTCAGATGGAAGGGGAAGAAGACCTTCCCCTATCAGTGGACTGGGGGAGGGGCATAGGAGAAGAGGGAGGGAGCGTGGGATTGGGAGGGGATAGGCAGCTACAGCTGGGATACAAAGTGAATAAACTGTAATTAGTGATAAAAAATACTCAGATCTTTTTTATTTATTTATTTTTGTGTGTAGGAAGGACACAGAACAACACAGGAACTAACCTCATAAATAGCAGAGGTAACACCAGCCAACAGTAAAGGCACAGCTTCATGTTTATCACTGTCACCTGCTGAGTCTGAAAGATTCAATGCAGGCAACTACCAGTGGAGATAAACATGTGACCGCTTTAAAATTAATAGCTATTTAACATATAACTAAACTGGTAACATTTTCTTCACAAGTTTTACTCGACAGCATTTCTTATAGTTTCCATATACTTTAAAAAAATCAGGTGACCAGAATTTTATAACAGGTAAATGTCAAGAGTGAGCATCACCCTTTTTGGTGAGAACTCAAATGTTTCTTGCTGTTAGTAGCCTGTGATAGCTCATTTGCTTACTAATACTTAATCAATCCAATCATATAGTATCATGATAAATGTAAAAAGAGGGGCTTATGTACTATACTAGTGCTACTTACAGCAACCCTATAGCCAATCTGAGGTTAAAATAAGAACTCAGGGTTACCTTTAAATCTGTTTTGGTAGGAATGGTTTTCCTGGTACCACAAAACCCTCTGGCACTATTTTTTATCTGACTCTGACACACGTTACAATACTGACTTTTGACCCATCTTGTTGTTTGCCAAATAATGTGAATAATAGAAAAGGAGACAGTGATATTTTAGAGCCCACAAAGTTGTGAGGGACAAATGCAATTAAAGATAACAAGCCGGCTACACAGAGAGATTAACAGGAGCAACGGGTCTGCAAAGTCATGCAGGAAATGAAGAGACGCTATTCCAAAACAACAGTGCCAACAAATCTTAGTAACCAAAAGTAAGTCCAACTAATCCCAGACCTAAAGCTGTGGACATAAAGTCCAACAATAAAAAGAAACAATGTATTAACTGTGCCCATGCGTATGATGCAACCTGAAACAAAGTATGAGTACACATGGTCAAGAATGTTCCAAACAAAACAAAGCAAAATCAAAACGATTGCATGCCAGGCATTATGAAATGCTGGAAATATGGGAGCAGTGGGGGTTCTGAAATTCTCATGGAAATTTTGGTTTTAACCAATTTATAATACTAAGGTGTCCAATAACTTTACCTCACTCAATAAATATAAAACTTATTTGATAAGTTTTAATATTAAAAATAAAGAATGTTCCACTTCTTGAGCTGGGCAGTGGGATGATAAGAGTTTATCAAATGCTTTACAACTTAAAGTGAGTAAAAGGCCCTAAAGTAAAAGTGTCAATTGATGATAATGTTTTATAATAAACTAGGATTATGAAAATTCCAATTTGTACAGCTGAATAAGAATTATTTTACATTTTTTTAAAAAAGCTAGTTTTGCTTCTCATCTTTGTAAAGCCATTTTGCTAATTCCTTTTTCACTTCATGGATGCTATCTAAAAGTTACGAGGAGGTAAATGAGGCAACATCTGTAGTTAAAATGTTCATCACTTGTCAGTTTTCTTTCGGGTACATATTGCCCTTACTTAGTGGTGAACTGGAAGCAGAAAATGTTCCCATCTCTTCCTAACTTTTAAAGTGGTAAGTTTATCTTAGTAGCTTATTTTTGAAATCAGGCTTTGTGAGAGTATTTACACTATGAGTCTTGGCAAATCTAGAAAAGTAGGGGAAGATACTGCCCTTGAAAGAGATGTTTATTAGTATACTGGTGCTTTTATTGTAGTGTAACTTGCATAGAGATAATTCAAAATGCACAATGAATTCTAACAAAATGCACACCAGAGTTTGTTCTATTAAGATGAAGAGATCAGCCTGACTTTCCCTCCCTGAGTGCTGGGATTATAGGTGTGCACCACTATACCTGGCTAATATGAGGTAATTTTAACTGAAGTTTTTTCTTTTTTTTTGCTATTGTTTTGAGGCATGGTCCTCATCTATGCCCCAGACCGGCCTTAACCTCAGTATGTGGCCCATGCTGGCCTTGAACTAGTGCCAATCTTTTTGCTCAGCTTTTTAACCCTAGTCTATCAGGTCTCATCAGGAGTGGCTGCATTGTCTTCTTCTGTGGCCTGGTAAGGCTGCCCCCCACCTCAGGGGGAGGTGATCAAAGAGCAGGCCAATCAGTTCCTGTTAGAGACAGTCCCTGTCCCCATTACTATGGAGGCCATTTGGATACTGAACTGCCATAGGCTACCTCTGTGCAGGGGTCCAGGGCCATCTCCATGAGTGGTCCTTGGCTGGAGTATCAGTCTCAGAAAAGGCCCCTGTGCCCAAACTTTTTGCATCTGTTGCTGTCCTTGTGGCGCTCCTGTCCTCTTCAGGTCTTACTATCTCCCACTTCTTTCATAAGATTCCCTGCACTCTGCCCAAAGTTAACCAGTGGGTGTGCTTGTCTATAGCAATGAACTTAGGGTCCATCTCCAGTAAGGGAACAGCACATTACACATGATACCTTATGTAATAACTTGACTTATATTTGCATGTTCATTCTTTCACTGTAAATGGTTAGGACTACAGGTCTAAGATTCCTGGGCTCAGATTTTTGTTTAAGCATTATAAGATGAGTGACCCTAGAAAAATACTGCATTGCTTATTCTTATGTATAACATGAGAAAAAAAATCAACATATCTTCTTTATTGTATTTGTATTTCATTATGTCAGGTGGGAATTACTACTGGAAGAAATGCTATTTGAACCTTGCCTTTACAAATCACCTTTCACCAAGTTAACAATGTGACTGGAGATCATTTATAAACAGGTACTCATTTTGCTTACATATTGTGTATTCAACCTGTTTCGAATTGACTTTAAAGAGAAACAATGTAATCAACCTTACTAAGCTTTGGAGTCACCAATATGTCATGTTCCCTCTTTCTCCTACATGACCCATTCATGTCCTTGACTTAGAACAATGTATGTGTGCACAAGATGTGGGAAAGCCGTTTTCTGGAGGCAGTGAGGCATGAGAGCAATGCTCCCTAACAAAGCTATTGACAGCAACATGTGGGCCTAGAATGGAATATCTGATGGTGGCTTTGTGGCTATTCTGAGTCAACAGGGTCAAAACCGAACTTCCTCCCTCGTGAGACTCCTGTAAAATACATAAGACAAAAATTCCTCCTTTCTTTTTAATACCATATTTGCTGTGCTGTTCAATAAATAAAGACAACTGCTCTGCTCAGGAGGAGAGATCGAAGCTCTTCAGAATGAGTAAGGACTGCTCTTGGGTAAACACAACAGACATCAATTTCTGTTATTTTCTTTTGTGCGACATCACCATCAATACTTACTAATACATTTCCAAAAAGCATATTTCTAGGATAAAAGAGCAAAGACATACTTTAAATTTTACTTATGGAAAACTTATGTGACTGTGTGTGTATGCCATAGGTGCTCACGTGCCCAAGAGTGCAAGAGGTGCTGGAGCCTCTGGAGCTAGAGTGATTGGCACTTGTGAGCTGCCAAATGTGAGATGCCAGAAACAAGACTTGGGTCTTTTGGAAAAGCAGCAGCTCTCTGAACCACTGAGCTGTCTCTCCAGCCCATGAGAACGTATTTACTATAACGAATGACTCCAAATTTCTTCTCCTTAATAATGTTCATGTCTGAAAGGGAATGGATGATAGGCTGATGCAAACCAACAACAGCCAGACCACAGCCTGCACCAACAGGCCCAAGAATTTCCTGGAATGACTGGCCTCGGGTGGCCACAGATTGATTAATGACAGGCATCCCTAACTTTTGGCCCCACTTCCAATTTAGGACCTGCCCCAACCCCCAAACAGGCAGATGTGTACCTCTAACCAATCACTTAGAACACCTCCTTTCTACCTTCACTTTCTTTGTTTCTTTTTTCCTTTTCCTTTTTTTTTTTTTTTTTTTTTTAAGTTCAACTGAGCTTCCAAGTGTTGGGATTGCAAGCATGAGCCATTGTGCTGCAGTGTTTGGGTCTTTATAATGAACTTATGAATGACCTCACAATTATAAGGTGAAAAATAAAAAGCCAAAACAATTTTTAAACTACAAGTTACATTTGTGGCAAAGATCAGAGGACACTGAGTTCTCTAAGAAACGTTGGTGAAACAGAGCTAAGCTGTCGTAATTGAGGTAGATACCTATATCCAATCTTTTTCACAGAACAACAATAGAATTCTTGGAATCACTGGTCAGAGTTTCTGTTTTTGTCCTACTACCATGCTGTTTTTATTACTATAGCTCTGGTGGATAACTTGAAATCTACGATGGTGATATGCCCAGTCATTATTTTATTGTTTACGATTGTTTAGGCAATTGTGGGTCTTTTGTGTTACCATATCAAACTTAAGATTATCTTTTTAATATCTGTGAAGAATTACACTAGGGATTTTGTTTGGATTGCATTAAATCGCTTTTGGTAGGATGCCAAATATTTTCACTATACTAATCCTACCAATCCATGTGCATGGTACGGGTATTTCTATCTTTTTTACCTCATTTTAAATTTCATTTTTCAGTGTCATAAAGTTTTCATCATA
Source organism: Psammomys obesus (assembly GCF_907164565.1). Taxonomy (NCBI): domain Eukaryota; kingdom Metazoa; phylum Chordata; class Mammalia; order Rodentia; family Muridae; genus Psammomys; species Psammomys obesus. The sequence goes on from NW_026586463.1 coordinate 4,331,607, forward strand.
TTAGTCTTTCAGTTCCTTTGTAAGCCTTGTTTACAAAGTGAGTCCAGGACAGCCAAGGCTACACAGAGAAATCCTGTGTTGAAACCCCTTCACCCCTGAAATCAACATTTTTAGCTACTAAAGAAGTGCAACTCAAAACTGCATTAAGAATTCATCTTAAATCCAATTAGAATGGGCAAGACAAAAAAAAGAAAGAGAGAGAGAGCGAGAGAGAGACAATACAAACTAATGACCATAGAAGTGCTGATGTAAGTGTGGGAAAAAAAGAACACTATTTTCTGCTGGTACGAATTGAAATTGGTGTACCCCCTATGGAAATCAGTTTGGAAGTTCTTCAAAAATCTAGAAATAAATCTACCATGTGATTCAGCTATATCACTCTTGCGTATATACCTAAAGGATTGTATTCTTCTTAGAGATAAGTGCTAGTCCCTGTTTACTGATACTCTAATCACAATAGCTATTTATCTATCTAACTGCCTGGCCATCTATCAAATGAACAATGGCTAATGAAAATTAGGAACATTTACACAATGGAATATCATTCAGCTGTTAAGAAAAATAAGATTATGAAATTTACAGGTAAATGGATAGCGCTGAAAACAACCATTCTGAGTAATGAATTGTAGACCATGTAGACCCAAATGGACACATCACATGTTGTCTCTGATGATGGATATTAGCTTTGAATATTCAGATAAGTAAGTTTCATTTCAAATACCATAGAGATCAGGAAATGACTAAGGGACCATGGGGAGGAGAATTCAATGGAGGGGATAGAATGCAGTGCTACAAAGGGTTAAAGGAGAACAATGGAACAGTAAAGGCTACATTGGGGTAGGGGAGGGAAGGCCTGGTAGAGGAGGGATAAGTAACACTAGACAATCCTTTAAAAAAGGTCATATGGAATTCTACTACTGTGGAAGCTTGCATACACACACGCACACACATACACACACAAACAAACACGTAAAAAGAAGTAAAATGGGATCATCCTATTTCAAGGCTTATACTGCCCCTATGAGATAACACAAGTGAACAAATAAAATCCAGTGCCAGGAATGGATTATTTCTTTTGGAGTTGTTGGCTAGGCCTCCAAATAATCCAGGCTATTGCTTATATTCTTGGCTACCCTCAAGAACGTGACAGTAAGGTCCTATTGCTGAACCATGTTCAGTCACTGAACATGGTGCTATCAAGCTGATACTGATATAGAAGCTCTATCCCTATTGGCTAGCTTTCATAATGCCAGAACTGTGGATGCTACCAAAGGAGAAAAGCAATAATCAAACTTACCCAGGAATGAACCCTGTAAACTACAATAACTACTACTATCCTGACAAGACATACACACAGGCAAGAGTGATACATACACACAGGCAAGAGTGATACAGTGCGCTAGTGGCACGGACATCATGGAAACAACAAACCACTTCCTGACTGGATTTTGGTTCTGCCCCACAAGATCAATTATCAGGCTAAGAACCTATGACAGGTCACAGGCCCCAGGGAACCTATTACTATTCTGCAGACAAAAAGAGCACAATCTTAAATTAACTCCTAATGACATATCATTACACCCACAGATTAATACATCTTTCCAATGTCCTAAGAAAAACTTCCATTAGTGGCGGATGGTGAATTGTAACACAGAGGCCCAGACTGGACAAGGTGAAGAGAATAAGAGCGTATGGAATGTTCAGCTCTAAATGGAGTGTGTGTGTGTGTGTGTGTGTGTGCGTGTATCTCCCTCATCTGAAGGGAGGGAGGATGGAATTGGGAGGGGAAGAGGAAGAGAGCTACGGGTGGGCTACGAAGTGAATTATCTGTTATTAATAAAAATGAAACTAAAATATATCTTAAAAAAAGAATAACAGTGCAAGAGCCACAGGCAGTGTATGACTGCAAGTTAACAGTGTCTGTTTCTGCCTGGGCAGCTTAAAACACACAACTTAATTAAGTTATTTTTAACTTTATTTTAATTTTACTGACAAAGCATAAAGTGATCAATTGGTTTTGTCCTCTATAAACCTTTCATTTGAATTGCTAGTCATGAGTGTTTCCATATACATCTTCCTAACAATATTACAAGAAACTGTGGTAAATCCACATTAGGCTGCAGGCCCCTGTTTTCTCTTCCATATGAAGCTGCCTAGTCAATCACCTGTGAGCGCCAAGGATCTCAAGAAGAAAATCCCACTGAGCCTTCTCTCCTATCCATTGTCTGCTGTTCCTCCATCATGCTTCTTTTTAATACTGACTGAATTGCAGTGTTCTGCAGCCTCCATCCCACCTCTGCTGTTAGTGAGTACCCAGAAGACAAACTCTGTCCTTTTCTCTAGTCTTAGTCAGAGCGTCCTGTATGGAAAAACTGTTCAGAAAAATGCTGACTGAGTATGATACACAGGTTGTGAGCTTTATTCAAGGTCAACATTTTTTTTTAATTTAAATGGACAAAGTTTAAGGATTTAAAAAAATGTACAGAACTATAATTTACCCTACATCTGATTAATATTTCAAAGATACTTTCAAAATGTTTTGATTAAGACAATCATGACCTTTCTTTAGAAATATGGAGAACATGATTTATTCATAGGGATATGTACAGCTGGAGCCGGCTGTTAAGTGGGCTCTCCTCCTTAAAGATCAAGATATCAAGTATCATATCAAGAGGCTCAGGTATACTGGCCAAATGACTCTCTGTACTCCCTTATGGATCTCTGAATGCAGGAAATCAGATTTAATTATTAATGGTTGGAGAAAAGCATAAGAATTAATGTTTACCATTGCTTTCTGCCTTTGAGGGGAATACTTGTTTTATGCTTAAAGGCTGCCACACCCTAGAATCAGCTATATCTCTTTTGATTATTTGAATATTTTGATTAAATATCCTAATTATAAGACTACATAAGAAAAATGGGTGATATTAAAAACTATTCCTATCTGTTTTACAATAGCTTGTCTTATGACTTTGTCATTATAAAACTTAATTTTAGATAGGTTCATTGATAAATATATTATGTCGCACATACATTATGTCACATATGATTTTAATATAAAACATTATTTAAAATATTAGAAAAAAGCAGAGGCTTTCTTTGACTTCTATAAATCATAAAATGAGTACTTAATCATTTAAACAAAAATAAAGACATTAAACAGTTCCTGTATGAAAATCTGTCCATTGCCTGAAACAAATCATCAGTTTGGGTGTGCCAGTCTCTAAAGGGAAAGAATTACAGATGAAATATCCTTTCTAAGCTTTTCACCTTCATCTTGTTGCCATGCCTCAGCCACCCAATTACTGCTTCATAGTAATGTCCTTGAAAAGAGCTAAAGGTAGATGCCCTAACGTGTGTGTGGGGGGGGTTCTCTAAAAGTTATTGGTGTTCCTGAAGCTTAAGAATGTCTGTCCTTCACAATCTTGATTATTTTCATCTTTTATATAACTGAACAGAATTTAAAATACCTTCCATAAAGTGGAAAGCATGGAGCTAGTTTAAGCTCAGAATATCTAAATATTCATTTCTACTTTTTATGCTAATATTAGTGAAATCATTAAGAATATGGGAAAGCCCAGGAAGAGAAACCTCATCTAAGTGATAAGGGCAAAATCAGTACAGAATAAATTTAATTTTAATTATAATAGCTATTTGCCAAACAGCTGTGTGTGTATATATATATATATATATATATATATATATATATATATATATATATGCCAGCTGATAACTGAAAGCCAGCATTCAACAGCTTTTCTCAGATTCCAAAGTCTTGGTCCTCAGTAGCTATGCTAACCTGCTAACCTCTCCTTCCCCTAGCAGCCATCAAGTGCCAGTGGCTTCCCACCTAGGGATGGAAGCTTGTGAAATATCTTTATCAAGTCTTCTCAAGGATTCAAGGGGAACATTAAGACCCATCGTGTCCCCTCTGACGTATTGTCTCTTTCTAACATTTTTTTCAGTTCAAGATCCAATGATGATTCTCATGGTCAACATGCTCCTTTCCTGATAAAGTTCAAGGTAATTTTATATCTGCTCCATTCCCAAACCAACCTGTCTATGCATTCCTCCCCATTCTTTTAGAAAGGTCTGATCGGTGAGGAAATCTGATAAGGTCAGCCAGCTTCCATGAGACCATTTTTCTGTTACAACTCTAACTAATTTTAACAGATTACTTATAAGAAAGCCTCCAAGTCTACAGACCACGTGGTGACAAGCAGTTAACTAAGAACAAATACAACTAGTTCTTAAGAACATGCTAACATGTGGGGATGAAGACAGCTTAGTCTAATTAACAGCACTTGAAACATGCTTGGCGGGAGAAGAGCAATGTCAGACAAGTGACCAACCAAAACCAATAGTGGTCAGTAACTTACAAAACCTGAGTCAGAGACAGATCTAACGAGGTGCCTAGCATGTGACTAGTACATAACCATTTCCCTGATCGGGTTGGGACATAATCATAGAGCCTGTAGACCCTTCATTGGCTCAGCCCATATTAGTCTAGATCAAACCAATTTCAGTAGAGAAGGTCTCAATCTTTGTTCAGTTCCTTTTGTGGCCCCGTAAAATCTCCAGAGTGAAGTTTGCCATGGGGAGAGGGGGCAGGAGGATAGAGGGTTTGCAGAAAGAAGAGAAACTGAGGGCAGGGGGATCTCTGAGACAAGCTGGAGACCTATGATAGAGCAGGCTCCTGGGAGGATATGGGGGTGACTCTAGCTGAGGCTCCTAGAGGCAGGGGTCATGGAGCCTGAAGAGGACACTCTCTAGATAGACTGGACTCCTAGTGGAGGGAGGGGAACACTAAACTACCCCCAAAGACTTTGACCCAAAATTAATCCTGCCTACGATATGTGCAGGGATAAAGATAGAGCAGAGATTGAGGGAATGTCCAATAAATGCCTGGCCCAGCCTGAGACCTACCATATAAGAGAGTGCCACCCCATGATGCTATTAATGATACTCTGCTATGCTTGCAGAGAGGGCATAGCACAGCAGTCCTCTGAAAGGCTCCACCCAGCATCAGATCAAAACAGGTGCTGAGACTCACAACTGAACACTGGGCAGAGTGCAGGGAGTCGAAGAGTCAGGGATGACTAGAAGGACCCGAAGGTAACAGGAGTTCCACAAAAAGACCAACAGAGCTAACTAACATAACTAAAATGGACCCAGGGAGCCTTTTATGGAGACTGAAGCACCAACCAAGGACATTCATGGACTCGACCTAGACCCCCTACACATAAGCAGCTTGGCCATCTTGTGAGTCCCCTGGAAAGGAGGGAAGGAGCTGTCCATGACATGGACTCTGTGGCCTACTTTTTTACCACTTCCCCCTAGTGCGACCCACCGTCTTGCCTGACCATGGGAGAAGCATAGGCACTAAGCACTGCTGTGGCCTGACTGCTGAGTGAGCCAGTGGGGGAGGGGCTCCCCCATCTTTGGAGTAGGGGAGGGGGGACAAAGGAAGGAGAAAGAATGGGAACAGGAGTAGAGGAGGGAGGGGGCTATGATCAGGATGGAAAGCGAATAATTAAGACTCCAGAGAAGGAAGCTGGCTTTTTTTTTCTTCTCTTGCAACCTCTCACTTTAGAGTCTCTCCCATTTCCTCGATTTTTCACTTGTCCTCAATTTCTCACTTATTGTCTATAGCTTAACTTCCATACATGCTTTTTAATAAAAAAAAAATCATAAAACGAATACTGCAAAATGCCAGAGGCTTTCCGATTTCCCTAAAGCATAAAATAAGTATTTACAATTTAAACAAAAATGAAGAAATTAAGTAAGCAGTTCCCATACGAAGACTGTACATTGCCAGTCTCTAAAGGGGAAGAACTATAGATAAAATTACCTCTCTATTTCTTTCTCTCTTTCCAGCATCACTAAATTGAAGAAAAGTGATTTTCCTTTCCCAACAACTGTCACTTGAAATAGCTTCCAGAGTAGGGATTGAACTTCACGGCCATTCCCCTTCCTCTGTGATGAGATTCTGACTGTTTTAAATTGTGTAGGTCCTGTGCATGCTGTCACAATATCTGTGAGTACACATTGCACCTGCCCTGTTGTGTCTGGAAAATGCTGTTTCCTTGAAGTGGTCCATAACCTCTTGTTCTTATGGTCTTTCTGTTCTCCCATCCACACAGATCTCCGAGCCTTAAGGGAGGAGTGTGATGACCCATTTCTCTTACTCTCTGCATCTTGACAAGTTGTAGGTCTCTGTGTTAACTGCCAGAGAAACAAAAGGAAGCTTCTCTGGTGAGCACTGAACAACACTCTGATCTACGGGTAGAGAACTGTTTTCTTAGGAGTTGTTTTATGCTATGTTCATTTAGTGGAATGGTAATAGTATGCTCTCTATTATGGCTATACTGACAATGCTGGTTATGGATGCTGGGGTAAGGAGGGTGCTGAGATCCCACAAGTTGTCTGTCAACATTTTGTCTTTGTTGAGAACTAACTTGCCCATCTCTGTTCTCCTCAACATGTCCTAGCATCTAGAGATGAAGCCTGTGAATGTTATGGCCTCTGGCCACCAGCCTATCAGTTTCAATATTGAAGCCCTTTTAGGTCCACTGTCTTCTCTCAGATGAGGTACAAAAATCTTTCAAATTTTCCATGTTAGGTGTATGCAACTCTGGGACACCTTCCCCAAAACCATTCATTTGGATACCTAACTCGGCAGCTGGCAGTAGAACAGCTGGCTTTTCTACATATTTGTAATTTCCCCAAACCTACTTTTAATATTTATTTTTATTCTTTAAGTAAAAATTTGTATACTTAGTATATACATGTTTGAAACCACATATACTTGGAGGAACTACTAAATCTAGCTAATTAAGTCATGTGGTTATTAACTTTGTGGCGAGGATAATTTACATCTACTCCAGCAGTTTTCAAGAACACAGTAGGTTCACTCTGGTGGCTCTGCTGTGCAATCACAGCTCTAACTTATTCCTTCTACCTGAAATCCCGCACACACTGACTACTCAGCATCCTGTGCCTGCAACAATCCAGATATTAGCATTCGACGCTTTTAGGACATCAACTTTTTTGATGCCCCATGATCGGAATCACGCAATATTTGTCTTTTTCGGTGCCTAACTTATTTCATTGAGCATTACAATCTCCACTTTTTAAAATGGCTGAATATATTATATATAAAATGTATATTAAGTGTAATCTATATAAAGATCTTACACTGTCTTTTAAAATAATTTATTTATTTATTTAATGTGCGTAGACGTTTGGTCTGCATGTAATGTGTGTGCCTGGTACCCATTTAGGCCAGAAGAAAGCATCGGATCCCCTGAGACTAGAGTTACACACACATGAACTGTCATGCGGGCACTAGGAATCAAACCTGGGTCGTCAAGGGTCCTAACTCTTGAGCCATCTCTCCTGCCCTAACATATTATTTATCCATTTATCCACGGACAAATTGATTGATTTCATGTCTTGGCTACTGTGACTCCTGCTGCAATAATATGGCAATGCTGATGCTGATGTGACATGCTGAGTTTTTTCCATTGGATATGAACACACGAGTAGGACAGTATGATAGTTTTTTTTGTAATTTCTACACTGTTTTCGATAACAGCTACACAATTTACATTTCCACCAGCAGTTTGTAAGGGTCCTTTTGTTCCACTTCCCTGCTAACAATATATTTTATCTAATAGGTATGAATATTTACTATAGTCAAGTCTAATTCTTTAATAATTACATTAAAAATACAAAAATAACAATTTTCACCTTTCTGCTGGCTATCTGTATTTCATTTAAGACATGTCTATTCTCGACATTTTTTAAATGGGTAGTTTTTTTGCCAGAAAATTGTTAGCATTCCTTATATACTTTTGATATCACCTCATCATATGGAGTTTGCAAACATTTTCTCCCATCTAAAAGGTTGGTCTTCAGCCTACACATTGTTTTCTACATGGCACCAATGGTTTCTTTTTACAAATTTGGTATAAAAAGATAGTGATATTTGTCTTTGTTTCCATTGCCCACATTCTGGCATTCTATGCGGATGTTACACCTGAAGAAGACCATAGGGATTTTCCTCATGTTTCTGTCTTCTCTGCAGCCCAGAATGATCTCAATCTCATAATTTTCCTCTCTGTTTCCCAAATGGATGATTACAGGATGCCTGACTTCCTTCTGTTTCCTCTGTTTCCCAAATGCCTAATTGCAGGTGTGCCAGGATGCCTCAATTTCTTTTCCTTCTTTCTGGAAGTTACACTTGCAAGTCCTACACTGACATCATTTATCCTCAATCTGGTATACATGAGGCTCAAGTGTATACCCAGAGGAAGTTTAACACTGCTTATCTGCTTTCATGAGGAATCACTAGAACATGTTTTTTAGATATATATTTTAAATGATAGCTAGAGCAGTAAGATAACTAAAGGAGATCAAGGGGATACAAATTGCAAAGGAAGAAGTCAAAGTATCACTATTTGCAGATGATATGATAGTATACATAAGTGACCCCCAAAATACAACAAGAGAACTCTTTCAGCTGATAAACACCTTCAGCAAAGTGGCTGGATACAAAATCAACTCAAAAATATCAGTAGCCCTCCTGTATACAAAAGACAAGAAGGCTGAGAAAGAAATTAGGGCAACAACACCCTTCACAATAGCCACTAATAACATAAAGTACCTTGGTGTGACTTTAACCAAGCAAGTAAGAGATGTGGAGAACAGGAAACCCTTCTTCACTGCTGGTGAGAATGTAAAGTTGTACAACCACCTTGGAAATCAATCTGGCACTTTCTCAGACAATTAGGAATAGTGCTACCTCAAGCTCCAGCTATACCACTCCTAGACATATATCCAAAATATGCTCAAGTATACAACAAGGACATTTGCTCAACCATGTTCATAGCAGCTTTATTTGTAATAGCCAGAATCTGAAAACAACCCAGATGTCCGTCAACAGAAGAATGGATACAGAAATTGTGGTACATCTACACAATGGAATACTACTCAGCAGTTAAAAACAAGGAAATCATGAAATTTGCAGGCAAATGGTGAGATCTAGAAAAGATCATCCTGAGTGAGGTATCCCAGAAGCAAAAAGACACACTAGGCATATACTCACTTATAAGTGGTTATTAGACATATAATATAGGATAAACATACTAAAATCTGTACACCTAAAGAAGCTAAGCAAGGGTAAGATGATCAATCCTCATTCAGAAAGGCAAAGAGGATGGACATCAGAAGAGGTAGAAAACAGGGAACAGGACAGGAGCCTACCACAGAGGGCCTCTGAAAGACTTTACCCAGCAGGGTATCAAAGCAGATGCTGAGACTCATAACCAAACTTTGGGCAGAGTGCAGGGAATCTTATGAAAGAAGGGGGAGATGAAAGACTTGGAGGGGACAGGAGCACCACAAAAAAAGCAACAGAACCAAAAAATCTGGGCAGAGTTCTTTTCTGAGACTGATTCTCCAACCAAGGACCATTCATGGATATAACCTAAAACCCCTGCACAGATGTAGCCCATGGCAGCTCAGTCTCCAAGTGGGTACCCAAGTAATGGGAACAGGGATTGTCTCTGACATGAATTCAGTGGCTGGCTCTTTGTTCATCTCCCCCTGAGGGGGAGCAGCCTTACCAGGCCACAGAGGAAGACAATGCAGCCAGTCCTGATGAGTCCTGATAGGCTAGGGTCAGATGGAAGAGGAGGAGGACAGCCTCTATCAGTGGGCTGGGAGAGGAGCAAGGGAGGAGAAAAGGGAGGAAGGATGGGATTAGGAGGGGACAAGGGAAGGAACTACAGCTGGGGCATAAACTGAATAAATTATAATTAATAAAAAATAAATTAATGAAAAAGTGATTTATTTTTATTTTATGTGCACTTGGCATTTTGCCTGCGTATGTCTGTGCAAGCCACTGCATCTCTAGGAGCTGGAGCTACAGACACAGTGAGCGATCATGTGAGTGCTGGGAATTGAACCCAGGTCCTCTAGAAGAGCAGCCCATGCTCTTATCCACTGAGCCATCTCTCTGCCCCATCACTGGAAAGTTTTATTGAACTTTGTAACAATTTGGTTAGTACAGACATATCAATAATATTGATTCTAGTCCCTGAACACTGGCTGTCTTTCCATTTTGTTTGCAGATTCTTCAAGTTCTTTCATAGTGTAGAAATACTTGGTTCTGTTCACTAAAGTTATTCCTGCTATTTCACTGTGTTGTTTGTATCAATATTAGATGAGATTTTCTTGATGGGTTTTAGGTGATCTGCTATCAGTATGCAGAAACATGCCTGACCATTTAATGTTCATTTTGTAACCTAACATTTTACAAAATCCATTGTTATTTTAAGACGCGAGGCTTTTCTGTCAATAAGATCAAGCGGTCCATGGTATGCAAATAGAATAATTTAGTTTCCTCTTTTACAAGCTGGGTGTTTTCGTTGTTTGGGGCAAAATATCCAGTGCTATTTTGAAGAGAGTGCTACCTGAGTATTCATGTGGCCCTGGGGTCAAACCACAACGCCCCACAAACATCTAGTGTTGGTTGCGGGTTGCCACACAGCATTCGCTAGTTTGGGGCTCATCCGCTCTGCATGTACCTTCTTGAGAATTTCTGTCAGGTAGAAGGCTTGCTTTGTCAGTTTTCTGTATGTCATGACATGCTTATGGGAAACTTGTTCTTCCTTTTGGTATACCACATTTATTTTATTACATTTAAAATTCTAAGTTTATTGAGTCAGGTGTATTTCTATGATAGAGATTCCACTTGACCATAAAGAAAATATTCAGAATGTTTATTTGGGTTGCAATTACTTCATTGAATATTTTGCCTGTGGGTCTATGTGAGACACTGTACTTCATTTTTCTCAATTGTACATTATTTTCTGATCTTAATATCACCTAATCTCATAAATTAAACACGTAATATTCCTTACATTTTTAATTATTTTTGGATTTGGTTCTTCTTAAGTCTTTGGGATAATTTAGCAGTAGGACCAATCAGGTTGAATTCTTGTGTTTGTCTAAGATGTTGTGTAACAATTCGATCTTCTTTCTCATTGGTCTCTTCAGATTTTCCCTTTCTTCATGATTCAGTCTTGTTAGAATATATGCATCAACGAATAGATACAGTTCTTGTAAGCTGTCCAAATTGTTGGCATTCCAATGTTTATATAGTGGTGAGCTCTGAAATCTGATACAAAGAAGCCTCTGTAAAAGGACCCTGTCAGTTATATTTATACACTTGTGTTTATATGTAACAATAATAATCAAAGACAGAGGTCATTAATTTGAGAAGGAGAGTGGAACCTGGAAGAAGTTGGGGGGAGGAAAGGAAAGGGGTGAAATGATGTTACTGTGTGTTAACTAAAAGCTTCAATGAGAATAAAATATGTAATAATTTCTTACAATGTTATACTTATGCTGTATCTGTTGTGCCTTTTTTAATTTTCAATTTGGATTCTTTTTTCCTCTCGAAGTAATGATTTGCTTTAAAAAAATAAGTCTCTCTTCATTTTTTGGGTCCTCTGTAACTGTTCTTCTAGTCCAGTGGTTTTCAGCCTTCCTAACACTGTGACCCTTTAATACAGTTCCTCATGTTCTGATGATTCTAACCATAAAATAATTTTATTGCTACTTCATAACTATAATACTTGTAACTGTTATGAATTGTAATGCAAATATCTGATATGCAGGATAGCTGATGTGTAACCCCAAAGGAACTCAGCTTTTCTTGTTTACCTACTTCCTTGGGGTACAGAATTTGTTCTTTTTTTTGTTTTTTGTTTTTTTTAACCATTCTGCTTTGAGACAGGTTTTATCTCGGTGATACCCAGTTTCCCTGATTACTTTTACCCCTTGTACTAAATATTGATTTCTGTTCACCTGAGGTCTTCACAAACCAGGAAACGTCTCTGGAAAAGTCCCATAGAAAGGAGAGGTCGGTGGCACAGGCCAGTTGTGGCCAGTATATCTCTGGGAGAGGTCAGAAGCCTCATGCTGCTGAACACCGACTAGAGCCGAAGACCAATGGGCTTAGTCTAATGGAGGTATGAGCTGGAAATCAAATTTGATTTGGAATCTGTGAAAAATATAATAGGCATTGTAAAGAAAAAGGCCCATATACACAATTTTCAGCATAATCTCTGTTTGCTGTGCTGTTGTCAGGTTGCACTGTAATCTTTCACTTGGTTTCCTTGGTGGTTGTGAAGGTATCCATGGTTTCCTTGGCTGGGGAAGGGGAGAGAGACTGGAACGATGATGTTTCCGTGGGAGGAAGATTACTGAAGAGTCCTACTTACATAACTTGTTTCAGTCTCCTCTAGTCTTTTCAAAATGATCTTTATCTAAAGATGATGACACCTGAGTATGAAAGATACAACGGTGTTTTCCTTTTATGGGAAGTGAGCCAGGGCTACATGACTGTGATGAAGCTGTAACCCTATGCTTACTGCCTGCGTACTCTTCTTCAGCAATTTCACAGACGCTAATACTCGTTTCCTCTGTCTGGAAATGCAGTAAACAAGTCCCTTCATTTCTGCTTAAATATTGAGTCTATTCTCTGTCTACCTAAAGTGACTTTCACTGAGGTTGGGAAGATATTCAGGTATTTGTAAAATATGTAGCCACACTGATTCTTGTTTAATTGCATTTTCTCCTTGTCTCTCATCAATTATGTAAGCTTCAAAACCCACAGTAGGCCATTTGCCTGCTGGAGAACCAGGAAGCTCAAAGTCTTATAAGCCTTAGAGCCAAGAAAATCCCACACAAATTGCAGTCTGAGGCTATAATCCTGGGGGCCCAGAGGGCTGCTAATGCAAGGCAGGAAATGGCATCCCAGCTCTGCTTTCTTTGGGTCTCATTTAACTTAAGTTTTGAGACTTTCATGCATGAATACAATGTATTTTCATCACATCCTCCCCCACCTTTCCAACTCCTCCCGTGACCTCTCACATTAGACTACTAAGAATGTTAGTTGTCATTCTACCATTACCCTGCTACTTTAATATCAATGACCAGAGTACATAGATACAGGCTCCCACATGTTCTCGTTCACTTGTTTCTTTCCTCAAACCCCAGAGTAAGGGGGCACAGAGAACAAGCCTCTAAGTGAAACAAAAATGACCTTCTATAACACAATCAGAATACTTTTCCTTTTCAATATTTTTTTTTGAAACAGATTCTCACTATGAAGCTTTAACTAGCCTGAAACTTGTTATGTAGATCAAGCTGGCCTTGAACTCACATCACAGATAGTCTCCCACCTCTGCCTCCTGAGTGCTGGGATTAAAGGAATACACAAACACATCCAATTTCAATCAATGTTTAATGGTATAAGTTTTATGCCTAATGTCATAGCTTTTTCATTGGACTCCCTCAGAACCTTTTCTGTCAAAAAGCCTAGTTCAAGAGCCTTTTATTTCAGAAATATCATTTCTACAGAACGTTAAAACAATCACATTTTAAAAGTTATTCAAGAAAATGAAAAACCAGAAGCACTCCTATACTGCTTTCGTTTTTGTGGAACTATGTTTGCTACCAGCAGACAATGTGTAGACTATAGTGGCTGAAGGTAGAGGAAAGGCAAGGGGGGATCAGAGGTGGCGTATCTGTCAATAATATAGAGGAGCATTCACAAGAATGAAACGTTTTGGCTTCTTCTACTGTATAAGTAGTAACCAGTTTTAGGAAAACGCAACACTTTTTACCCTTAACCAAGACTAAGATGACACTCATTCACAAGTTTGGGTTGTTTTATACGAGGTAGGAAGGGAAATTTGGACAGCAATGTGAAAGAATGGAAGATTTGTGGGAGCATCAAAGGCCAGAAGTGGGAGGTAGAAGCCCCAGTAAGTGTTTGTTGTGTTTAAGGATATCAGTGTAAGAACTGTATAGAGAATAAGGAGATATAAGTTCAGTGATGGCACCACAGAAGGCAATGTATTTCAGTAAAGCTAGCATTAGACAGTACTCACTGATAAGAAGTTGTAAAGTAATGGTGTAGTGGCTTACTCCTCTAATCCAGCAAGTTCTACATCGCAAGTTCCAAGTTAACTTTGAGGTAGCTTTGCCACAGTTCTATTGGAAAGTTCAAATCAGGGGCTCTTTTGAGTGCACGAACACAGGACAGCATATGCAATAACTCCATTTAAGAGCAAAGAGCCTCAAAGTCATGTTACGCTATTATAAACAAAGTATGTTCTTACCAACACACACTTGACTTGCCAATGGTTGTCAAATAATAGTGCTAGAAATGCTGGATAAATCAGAACTTACCAACTTTACTGAAGGTCACCAGCAGATATGTCCAACCCTCTGCCATGGCAACTTGACATAATCTACAAAGTTCACACCCGAAAACCAAAAAAAATGAGTAACAACAACAAATCACACACACATACACAAAGACACACAATATCAAATGTTCACAGTAAATATTTAATTTTGTGTGGGTCGGTATTCATGGCTATCCCTAGCTTCATGCAGATAACAGGCCCCCAAACTGACACGGCTGTTTTTGTTACCCGTTTTTGTTATATTTTTCGGGTCTCTAAAAACAAGATATAATTTATGCCATGTTCCTATATGCATCATAGTGGGCAAAATCGGTTATAATTTTGTAGAAAAAATGAGTCAGAAATGCTGCTGGCGTGTTGGTGTACGGATGGTTAATGTGGAGGGATATAATATCCCTTGTTTTTTGAGTCTGTCTCTCGCATGAGGAGAGGTTAGTAAGAGAAAGAACACAGAGAGGAAACACAGTCAAATCTAGTTGGCTCCTGGGCTTAGGCCCTGGTAGACATGTGGATATGAGTGAACAGTTATCAAGCAATTTCCTCCAGGATCTGAGACAGTGATACCTAAGAAGGCATTTTGTTATGGTTGGCAAACACTTATGATCCAAGCAGCACTTTTCCTATGCTTCCCCATTTAGAGTGGAAATTTGTTTTCCTTGGAAAAAGAATGCACAAAGTAAGCATTTTCAAATGAAGATGTTTTTATAGACAGTGGTTATGTATTTATATCCATGCAGGTGAACTATAAAACATTCATCAGCAGTAGCATAGCTTTAGGAAAAAGAAGAGATTTATGCCAAAAAGCACGGTGGGTCGTAAGATCTATGGTTTTAAAACTTTCCACCCACCAAATGAAGTCATATTAATAATTCAGGTAGCTATAAAATACCACAATCAATAAAACAGCTTTTAACTCAATTAGAGCATAATGCTAAAGACAATTGCCTTATAGACCACTTCATTCTTGTTTTGGCATATATACACACACATGTACACAGAAAGAGAGAAAGAGTGACAGACAGACACACACACACACAGAGAGAGAGAGAGAGAGAGAGAGACAGAAACACACATTTTCCAATAAAAGGTAGAGAAAAAAATATAGCACTTGCTACCAAGAATATAGTCAGCTGTCTACTGCTCAGGAACAGCAGGAAACAGAACAGCCAGAAGTGGCACACCTGTAGTAGCCAATGAACCACCTGTAGGACATGTTAACATGCATGCTACAACCTATGGGCAGACTGGGATAAAGATTGGCTATTTCCAGCAAGTTCTCAAGTACTGTCAGTATCCTATATTCATGGACTCTTCTCTGGATAGCAGAGACTAGTAATGAGATTCCTACAACTCCATGCAGTGAACATCTGTGCTACACAGGTCAAAATGACCCCAAAATATGGCCCCTCATTATGTTTAACTGGTAGAAGAAGCAATAATAAGATTTCACAAAGCAAAATCAACACAGCATACATAAAACAGCCACCACTGTAAAACTAACCTACAAAAAAAAACTTGCTTAAAATGTCGACTTTTAAAGAATGAGACAAAGAAATAATTTGAATAATGAGAATTATGGTCTTGCTAATGGTCTCATAAACACAACAACAATAACAAAAGTAAATAAGTGGAACTAATCAAGGAAAATATTCTGCACAACAGAGGAAACAATCAACAGAGTTGCTGACAAGCTGTACAATAGGAAAAAATATCTTCAAACCACACATCTGGTTACAGGCTAACATACAGACTACAGAAGATGTTCTTACAGCTTAATAGTTATGAATATAAAAACCTCATCATACTAAAGGCAGAAAACTTAATATATATTTCCACAAAGATAGACATACAAATGACAAATGCATAGGGGAAAGTTCCATTTACTAATCATCAAGAAAATTCAAATAAAAGCCACACATTCCTGTCGGGTGGTGAATATAAAAGAAAAAAAGGCAAATGCTGGTCAGCAGGTGGAGAAGAATGATCTTTGTACACCGCTGTGGGAAAGGGAGAATGGTAAATACACCATAAGTCCCCAGAAAAGTTTCCAAAATGAAACTACCATATGATCTAGCAATCACACTTCTGGATATTTATACTTAAAAAGTTGAACTTGGGGTCTGAAGGATGTCTCATAGTTCACTGCAATACTGCTCACATTTGCCATATTACACAGGCAACAGTATTTTTCCATCAATGTAGAACTAATGGACAAGGTCTTGAAGAAATTACACTAAGTGAAATAATCCACTCGGAGAGACAAATACTGAAATCCCATCTGCACTCAGGCAGATTTCCCAAATCAAAGCACGGAGTGAGAGTTGCCGGCACCTTGGGGGAGAGGACAATACCCATTACAAATGTATTTTATTGCTATTATGTTCCATTAAGAATAATGAGTCAGCGCTGAAGTACTCACTGTCCAACATTGTACTTCCACTCAGTAAAAATGATTGTAGACTTAAAAATCTGTCATGAGAGTACACTTTGAGTTGTATTCTTAGAAAATAAGCATAACAAACGTGTCAAAGTCAAAGAAAGATGTCTCAAAAAGAACAAAAAAATGTTTCAGTCTCTTACCATGGCTATGCCCATCTGGCTACAAGCTAGGGCGGCAGCCAAAGGGAAATAGTGAGATCGTGTATGAAAAGACAGTAAGGGGAAACTTCTATTTATGCCCAGATTATCAATAGATAATATCAGATTCCTTGTGAATTACAACAATGAGACCCAGACAGCTCTCCTGGGAGTCTTGTGTGTGCACGAACCCCACAGACATAAGCGTGTAGCTCCTGACACATTCAGCTAGTATGGGTTTGGGAATTTGCGTTTGAAACAAACGTCTTTAGTAGGCACTCATCTAACTACTCTGGGTAGGTCCCACTGAAGTTCCTCTCTTCAGATACTTTTTATTTAAAGGTTTCAGCAGATTGCTATGGTGTTCTGTTTTCCAATTTTCTAATCCACAGGAACTTGTCTCAGTATCTATATGTGCCAAGAATAGTAATCACTCTAAAATGCAGCCAGCCTAAGCTACGTGAAACCCTGTGTCAGAAAAACAAACAACAAAAATCATGAGAATGACAAGGCCAGAAAGAGTTTTATTTTAGCCAGTCCTAGACATACCGAATATTTGAACATCTTTAAGCCTTAGGGTCAGAGCAACATGGACTTATGTGATAGAACACAAAGTATATGTATGGCCAACCCTTCTATGTATTACAACTTTAACTGGGACCATGTTCCTCTCTCTGCCATTTGGCCAGGCTCCCTAATATGCTCTTCATGCCTATCAGATGTGTTGTTCTATTGTTTTCAGCAGTGTTCTTGGAAGAGGGCATCTTAGAGCTTTCACCCTGGCTCTTCTTCCATCTCTCCCGTTTATTTCTTGACTCCAAGCTGCCCCCTCGTGACAACAGTTTTTTCTGTTCCCAGGCTCTCCATAACAGTCGCTCCCTCTACAAAACTACTGTCTCATTTTCTGCCTTTTATTTCCCACAGAGTACATGCTCCCTTCATCTACTCCTAGACTTCCATCTTGAAGAGATTGTCCAGACAACTTCCAGTCCTTGTGGGTTGTATGTCTGCCAAGTTTGACAACCTATTCTGTCACGTATACTCAACCCTAGTGCATTAAAGATAACATTAAACATTCATTTTTGGTCCCATACGAAATATCAAAGGATGGTCCCATACAATATATCAAGCAAGTGTTGAGATGGCTCTGTGGGTACAGCACACACTGTGCAAGCATGAGGACCTGGGTACAGATCTCTAGAGTTCCAACAAAGCTGAGCACAGTAGTGTTGCTCCTTTGATAAGATTAGAGTCGGCAGAGTCCCCAGAAATGAATGTACCAGCTAGTCTGGTCTACACAGTTGCAAATAAACGAGTGATCTATCTCAATAAAGGAATAAAACAAGGACTGATATGAGGTTGACCTCTGACCTTTATAGGTGGTAGACACATGCCCCTCCCAAGAAAAAATAAAGAGATCTGCAAATGTTTGAAAACAACTCTTGCTTTTACTGTACTTCAAGATTTTTCAATGATCCTGATTTTCTTTTTAAAGCCACATGGTTTAATGATACTGTGGGCTCATGTGAAAGGACTTGTAGAAAATGGTTCTTCTGTTAGTTGCATAAAGAAGGATGTGCACAAACACAAGTGAATTCATGAATATTCTTATCTCTAATTTTGTAATCATTTAAGGGTCCCTTACTAATGCCATCCAAGCCTTGTTTAGGAACAACTGATATTTAATAAATATCATCTTTCCGAGACAGCTTCAAATAAGATACAGTAAGACAAGCTGAAAGCCCTCATATTGAGGCTGGACAAGGCAACTCGATAGGAGAAGAAGAGTCCCAACAGCAGGCAGAAGAGTCAGAGACACACACACTCTCCTAACAGCCATCACATATACACAGGGGACCTAGTGCAGACCCTACAGGCCTCACTCTTGCTGATTCAGTCTCTGTGAGAACATATCGCTGGGTTGACTCAGTGTGCCATGTTCTTCTGGTGTCCTCCATCCTGACTCCTCCAGTTGGTTTATTTTTATTTTATGTTGCCTACGTGGAAATGGAGTTACATGTGATTGTGAGCCTCCATGTGGATGCTTGAACCAAGTTTGGATTTTCTGTAAAAGCAGCAAGTACTTTCAAGAACTGAGCTATCTCCTTGGCCCCTGTATTAGCTTTTTAAAAACAGTAAGGAGTGTTGGGACTTATGAGATGGCTCAGACATTAAGGGCATGTAGTGCTCTTACAGAGGAACCAAGGGTGAGTTACAGACTGAGTGGCTCACAACCTTCTGTTATCCCATTCTGGGAGATCTAACATCCTGTCCTGGGCTCCATGGGCACTTCTAATCATATGTGACCAAACCTATACATACACACATATACATAATTTAAAAATAAATCTTCAAAAAATAACAAGTCTGGGGCTTGTGACTCAGGAACCATGGATGGAAATATATCATCTATGGCTCCCCTCCTCCCTCCTTCTAATGCTAATGATCATGTGGGCTTTCAGCAGCCAGAATCCTTTTTGCTGGCAGAAGGTCTTGTCTAGATGTGATTTGTAAACAGGGTGGAAGTTACTGATGATGTGGGTGGCAATAGTAATTTGGTAAAAATGAAGCAATGATATAAAAGAGAATGATGAAATTTGCCAGGGAGGGTGACTGATTCTTTCCCTCACTGCACCAGGTGCTAATTAATGCTAATTAATTGACAACATTGTGTCTGGTTTTAAGTCTTCTCAAACCTTGTCAGTGCTTTACCAGGTAAGTTTATGTGATACTCCAAACCCTTTGCTGTGGATGAATAGGGCACCAAGAGCAGACATCACAAAACCCACTTTCTTTGCTCACTCATAAGAAGCAACTCTTTAGCAGCTGAACTTCTATCCTGAGGTGGCAGTGATCTAGCCCCACAGGCTGCACTCCTAAGTCTAGTTGTCTTGCTGTTTCTCCATCACATCTGTGGTTGGTTCTTCCATTTTGGCCTTGATGCCTTCTAAGTAATCTATGAGGGTTGGAATCAACTTCTTCCAAGATCCTGCTACTGTTGTTATTTTTTAGCTCCTCTCATGAATCACACAGTCTTCTTAACGGAATCTAGAATGGTGAATCATTTCCAGTAGGTTTTCAATTTACTTTGCCCAGATTTCTCAGAGGAATCACTATCTAGGGCAGCTCCAGCCTCACAAAATAAATACTTCTCTTCAATAACATTTGAAAGTCAAAACTACTCCTTGGTCCATAAGCTACAGAATACTTGATGGGGCGGCAGGAATGAAAACTGCACAACTTTTACCATACACTTCCAGTGGAACACTTGGGTGACAGAGCTAATTATCAAGGAGTAGCAGAGTAACACTTATAATGAACCTTTTATATTTTTTTCCCCAGAGCTGTCTCACAATTGGGAATAAAATATTCAATAAGCCATGTAAACAGATGTACTGCCACCTAAGTTAGCTGTTCACTTACAGAGTACAAGCAGAATAAACTCGCTTGATTCCTGGGGGCCCTAGCATAATGGTCAATGAGCTGCAATTACCCCTACCAAGGGAATCAGCCTGTCCATGAAGGTAGGCTGTGGAAGTCTATCTATCTATCCTCAGATGGCAATTTTTAATCTGAGGCTGTTCTGTTTCCTTGGAAACATCTCTTGGTTAGTGAAGCCATCGGCAGTGCTCTTGGTGGAACTCTGGATAACTTGCAGCAGCTTCCTCATCAGCAAGTGCTACTTTTCTACTTATATGTTAGGGGTGTGCTTTGAGGTTTTTTTTTTCCTTAAGACTCATGAATCCCAAACATTTTGTAAAACCATCTCTTTACTTCTGAGATCTTTCACAGGAGAGAGGAGAGCTAGGGCCTTGCTCTGAATTAGGCTTTAGCTAAAAGGAATATAGTAAGTAGCTGGTTTACTGCTCTATAATGACCACAAAATAGTGTCCAAATCAGAGAAAGCTTTTTTCTTTTCTTTTCTATTTCTTTTCCTTTTTTTTCTTTTTGCTTCTTTTTAATTCTCTGGACTAGCAGTTTTTATTTCCTTCAAAAATTTGTAAAAAGGATGCAAGGAGGTAGAATGCCTTCCCTATGCTCATAGATTGGCAGAATTAATATTGTTAAAATAATTATCATAAGCCATTTATAGATTCAACACAGATTCCCATCAAATGACAATGATATTCTTCACAGAACTAGAAACAAACATAAAATTAAAATTAGTATGGAATCACAAAAGACTCCAAACAGCCAAAGCAATCCTAAACAGAAAAAGTAATGTTGGATGCAACATAGTTCCTGATGTCAAATTTTACTATCCATAACCATAGTAACAAAAGCAGTATGGTATGGCCATAAAAGCAGACATGCAGACCAATGGAATACAACAGGAAATTAACCACAGGTCCAGAAACTTAATGACAAAGGAAGTACATACAATGGAGAAGAGACAGCTTCTCTAACAAATGGGGCTAGGCAAACTAATTTCCATACATAGAGGAATGAAGCTAGATCCCTATCTCTGACTCTGAAAAAAAAAAAGTAAATTCAAAATGGCGCAAATATGGTAAGACCTGAAGCTTTAAAACTACTAGAAGAAAAGACAGGCAAACACTTCATGATGCAGGCAGAGGTAAGTATTTTTTGAAAGGGATTTGAATAGCACATGGGATAAAAAAAAATGTCAAATGGAATTAAAAATAATAGAAAGGCTTCTGCATAGCAAAGAAAAAAATAATCAGAATAAAAAATTTTGCCAATTACATACTAGACAAGGGGTTAATATGTTGCATATATAAGGAACTTCAGAAATTACACATCTGAAAACCGAATTATCAAATCAACAAAGTCTAATGAACTAAATAGTTTTCCAATCCAAATAACCAATAAATACTTCATGTCCAACATTCTTTGCAAATAGGGAAATTCATTTCACGCTACATTGAATTTCATCTCCCTCATATAGAACCTATATAGCCAATGAAGTAAATGAATAAGATAGCTCTTTCTTAATATCCAGTAATTGCTGTGATAAAAGACTATGACCAAAAGCCATCCAGGGAGGATAGGGTTCATTTCATCTTATAACTAACATTCTATCATGAAAGGAAGTCAGAACAGGAGTACAAGCATGGACATGGAGGTAGAAACTGAAGCAGAACCACAGAAGAATGCTGTTTACTGGCTTGCTCTCCATGGCTTCCTAGGCAACCATTTCTATAATGACACTACCCATGGTGGAAAAGATCTTTACCAATCCTACATCCAACAAAGGGCTAATATCCAGAATACATAAAGAACTCAAGAAATTAAACACCAACAAACCAAATAATCCAATTAAAAAATGGGGTACAGAGCTAAGCAGAGAATTCTCGACAGAGAAATCTTGAATGGTGGAGAAGCACTTAATGAAATGCTCAATGTCTTTGGTCATCAGGGAAATGCAAATCAAAATGACTCTGAGATTCCATCTTAGACCCATCAGATCAAAAACTCAAATGACACACATACTGGAGAGGATGTGGAGAAAGGGAAACCCTCCTCCATTGCTGGTGGTCGTACAAACTTATACAATCACTTTGGAAATCAATTTGGTGCTTTCTCAGAAAACTAGGAATAGTTAAGACTCTGCTATACCACTCCTGGGCATACACCTGTAAGATGCTCCACCATACAACAAAGACATTTTTTGTTCAACCATGGTCATAGCAGCTTTATTCATAATAGCCAGAAACTGGAAACAACCTAGTGTCCCTCAACCAAAGAATGGATAAAGAATCTGTGGTTCATTTACACAATGGGATACTACTCCACTATTAAAAACAAGGACATCGTGAAATTTGTGGACAAGTGGGTAGAACTAGAAAATATCATCCTAATGAGGTAACCTAGACATAGAAAGACACATATAGTATGTACTCCCATATAGTGGATTTTAGTCATACAGTACAGAATAGACACACTACAATGCATAGACCCAAAGAAGATAGGTCTGAAGAGCATCTTAGGCTTCATGTCAGCCCACTAGTTAAGGGCGTGGGGAATATCTCTGACATAGACTATGTTGCCTGATTTCTGATCACTTCCACCTGAAGGGACTTCCCTACAAGGCCACAGGGGAGGAAGAAGAACTCCATCCTTATGTGAATGAATAGATGAGGTGGGGTGTCTGGCTAGGGGGGCTCCCCTATTCTGAATAACTGAAGAATAGGGGAAAGGGGGTGTGGGAGGCAGGATGGAACTGGGAGGACAGGAAGGGGGAGCCTGTGACCAAGTTGTAAATTGAAATAATTAATTTAAAAAATGTAGTCTGAAGACAAAGGTAAAATAATTGCTAATCACCCTGCCTTATACAGATTACTTTAATTACTTAATTTCTGTAGATTAATTGGAAGGGGCAAAGCAATCATCAGGTCATCAAACAAGGAAGATGAAAACAATGAAGAACGTCAGGTATGAATGGCTCCTTGTGAAAGCCTCCCTGTCTTATATTATTTCACTTTATTCTCATACCCTACTCTGCAGTGAAACACGGGGCTTGCCACTGATCTTATTTTGAATTTAGGGGCATGCCTACTTCCTGGAAACTGCAAATGGCACCTCAAACTTAAGAACACAACAGTGTATTTGACAATATGTGGCAGAGTCTCAAACACTAACCCAAGGAAACTTCTTGCTCTAACACTGTTACAACATGTGTCCCTGCAGGTCTGGTGAACAGAAGTAGGGCCAGACTCTTACCTGATGACAAGAGGAGCCTTACAACTGATTCTGCAAATCTTGTCTTACGAAAACCATGCAGTCTCAAAGTTTTTGATCATCTAGTGACTAAAACACACCATTCTGTGGTGTACTCCAGTTCATGCAAAGAAATGAGTCTGTTTTTCTCCAAAAGGAGACTTGGAGCCCCCTGGTGTCTGATTTCACCTTTACAAACCAGCACTTCACAGATGACCGTACAAACACAGGACTGAAAAGCTCAATGGCAGCTAATAATATCGGACAGATTCATAATTATTCTGATGGAAAATTTTCATCATGGATTATTAAATATTCCACTTTTATCCTGATACCATGTTAGAATAGCATTATTAGAGGGTGGAGCTATGAGGGAGTGAGAGGGTCATAGAAAGGGGGGATGAGGCGAAAATATGATCTAAGTACATTATACATCATATGAAACTGTCAAGGAATAAAGCAAAATCACTTTTAAAAAGTTGAGCCCTTACATAAAAGACTCCTTGTCTGATCTACATTTCCCCTTCAGCTTTACAAGGAGAACAAAGGCAAGTGATCTAACATTTTGCAGCAAAGTAATTACTAAATAGAGCATGATGTTATTAGAGCAGTATAATTTATTAATGTGTTATAAAATAGTAGACATACAAGATGGAATAGAAAGATGATGTCTGTGATAACACTGCACAGTGGAAGAAATAAAATATAATTAAGAGTTTCAGCCTTCTGCATAGCAACGCAGATTATCTTTTAGGGATAGACAGCAGCTCTCTGAAATTTGGCATCTAAATGGCTTAGTTATAAACTTATTTCTGTAGGGTTTATTTCTGCAGTTTGTATGACCTTATTACCTTCCTTTTAAGATTAATAATTAACTTTAAATATATTGCTGCTTTAAAAAAAATTCAGATGAAACCAATTACACTTGATCACACTGAGCTAAAGAGATGCTCCCAGGAATGTTGACAGCCAGGGTCCATGGTAGCTGTTACTGTGTTGGCTTCACATGTGAGAAGAGTGCGTACAACTTCCATCCCAGCACAGACACTGTTTAAGATTTGAATTAAGACAGTGTGGCAGTATCAGCAAGCAGCTGTGGATTTAAAAGGTTTAAGTGTTCTATGGCCATACCACCTGAATGCACCCACTTTTTCTAAAGTATATAAGTAGAGAAATGTTTCAGTGAGTGAGAAACTCAGGTGGGCATATTTTTGCCTTGGCTGATTTGTTAAGTTAAGCCATATGTGAAGATTTAGAGTGGAAACACAATGCAGCATTTCCAAGGCCATACAAGGTCAAAAGAGCTGAAGCCGTGAGTCTGTTCTGCTCATGAACCAGCTCAAGGCTTCAGTTTCTGGGGCTGGCGCACTGACTAGCCTCGTCGATAATTTCCAGAGTCTCAGTCTACTTGTGTGGCTATCACAGTATGTGAGGCTGCCTGGTTTATAAAGAATAAAGTGCCATTCTTCACAAGTCTGGAGGGTGGGAGGTCCAGCGAAGGCTCTGAAACGTGGTCTGCTGAGGGCCTTCTGTCTTCACCCTTGCTTGGCAGGA
Organism: Psammomys obesus; assembly: GCF_907164565.1. Classification (NCBI taxonomy): domain Eukaryota; kingdom Metazoa; phylum Chordata; class Mammalia; order Rodentia; family Muridae; genus Psammomys; species Psammomys obesus. The sequence goes on from NW_026586463.1 coordinate 4,356,707, forward strand.
AGTGAGAGGGTGAGAAAACAAGCTAACCAAATGGAGAGAGAGAGAGAGAGAGAGAGAGAGAGAGAGAGATCAACTACTGCGTGTGTTTTCCTTTTACTGTTTTCTGGATGTTATAAACTTTCTGTTTATTTTTGGTATTATAATTTCATCACAACACTTTCCCCTTCCCTTTCCTCTCTCCAAAATTCCTGTATATCCACTTGGCTCTCTCTCAAGTTCATGGGCCTTTTTTAACTAATTGTGGTTGCAAGCATGTATGTGCTTCTATACATACACATATTCCTTAATATAGTCGGCGGAATCCTATGATATTACTTATATTTGTGGTTCTGGAGCGGACCATGCCCTGGACAACAAACTGGTGTGCTCTTCCCAAGCTTTCCTCAGGTGATTGTAGTTTCTGTGTATGGCTGGGGCCTCATGGGCTTTTCTCCAGCCTGGAGTGTCCGTTGGTGTCATATTTGTTCAGTTCACATTTGGATGGTCATATTCAGGAAAGACATCTTTTAAGACCACTGTTATGTGTACCCCGATGAGCCTGGTGCTTTCTATGTAGCCCAGGCTGGCCTCAAACGTAGACAGTCCTCCTGCCAATAATCCTCAGGCCACTAGGCCTGCTTCAAAAGTCTCACACCTAGAGTAGTTATGTGACTTAAACTGGACTCCAGGGGGTTTTAAAAGATTTAAAAAAATCTTTAAGTTGGGTGGGTAAGGGAGTGAATGTAGCCCGGGGGATCTGGAGGAATTGAGGAGGTAAATATGATCAAAAGACATTATCTGCAACGATCCAAGAATTAACAAAATGTTTATATGTGTATAAATGCATACACACACACATGCACACACACATGCACACGCCTCTTTTATGAGGACTGTAACCCTGGAGAACATGCTCTCATGGCCTAACCTCTTCCTAAGGCTGACCTCTGCCCACTGGCACAGCTGAATTTTAGAGAGGGCACTGCACACATTAGCAACAGGGAAAATCACCAGATCTCTGGGGTTCTTGTTTCCCACTGTAGCTTCTGAGCAGGACAAATTCTTAGAAAACCTGCCATTCTGGGAGTGGCCCTATGCTCTGCTGCTCTAACAGTTCACTTGAGTCAGCCCACACATGTAGGCACATGCTGTCCCTACAGTAAAGTTCAGTGAGTGCTCACTGCTAACGTCATCACTCTCACCACACTTCCCTATTGCCTTCTGCTCAGAATCAAAACTCGCCCTGTCAATGTCAAGTGGAGGAAAGCAGCCCTAATATGCAAAGCATCACTTGCAAGTAAATATTTCTAGAACTTTTTAACACACACAATCTAGGTCAACTGAATCATAATCTTTATAGTAAAAATTACTGAAAATGTCTAATGCTCCTAATAGGAATTCAACTTGAAACCCAAGAACCATGGTCAGTCCCTCCCCCTAAGTCATTCACCATGCCTGAAGCATGAGATACGTGATTTATTAGCTCAGGTCATCCACTGGCATTCATTTGCCAGTCTCCAGCTGTAAAGCTGGGCACAGAACTCCTGAGAACTGCCCAGAAGCTCCATGGCACCCAACTCCCCCCCCTTTTTCTGTCATTTTAACACATTTCTTCCAATCCTCTCTCTTTTAAACAGCCTTGGTATTTCATCCTTGTGTGTTCCTGGATTTTCAGCTACATTTTAAGGTCTTTGCTGATGCTATATAGTAAGTAAACTGTCAGCCATAGCCATCTATATATCTTCCTCACTGCCTAGGGGAGAATGGTATTTTATTCATTACTGCAGCCTCCATACTGAGTGCTGTTTCCAACAGCAAATGAGCAAACCAGCAAATGAGCATTATTCAATGGAAGGAAAGGATGAGTGAAGAGTAAAGGTAAAGAATGATACAAATGCTTTCCTCAAACATAAAAAAAGATACAATAGGCCAGATGTGGTGGCCAGAGACAGATGGATCTGTATGTGTTTGGTGTTGGTGGTAATCTAGTTTACATAGCCCAGGCCACCCAGGGCTACAGAGTGAGACCATGTCTCAAAAAAAAGAGGGAGGGGTGGAAAAAAAAACACTTTTCCTTATTATTATTATTTACAATTTATTCACATTGTAAACCAGTTGTAGACCCCTCCCTCATCTCCTCCTGGTCTCACTCTCCGTCCTTCTGCCTCCTCCCTAGTCCACTGATAGGGGAAATCCTCCTTCCCTACTGTCTGACCCTAGCCTACCAGGTCCCATCAGGACTGCCTGATCCTCTTCCTCTGTGGGCTGGCTGGGTTGCCCCACCAGAGAGAAATGATCAAAGAGCAGGCAAGCAGGTACATGTCAGAGACTGTCTCTTCTCCCCTTACTAGGGAATCTACATGGAGACTGAGCTTTCTATGTGCTACATCTGAGCAGGGGGTCTAGGTCCTCTCTACATGGTCTTTGGTTGATGCATCAGTCTCTGCAGTCCCCCCTAGGCCCTGCTGTTTTTGGCTTTGTTGGTCTCCTTGTAGGACTCCTGTCCCCTCCAGGTGCTTTTATATCTCCGTCCTTCCATTAGACACCCTGTGCTCTGTCCAAAGTTTCGTTGTGAGTCTGCATCTGTTTTGATCCCCTGCTGGTTGGAGTCTTTTAGAGGACATTAGTGGTAGGCTTGTTCCCTCTCCTATCACTTCCGGTGTCTAACTTGTTTTCCCTTCTAAATGAGGATTAAGCATCTTCCATTGGGTCCTCCTTGTTGTTTAGCTTCTTTAGGTTTGTAGATTTTAGTATGTTTATTCTATATTAAATGGATAATATCCACTTAGAAGTGAGTATATATCATGCATGTCTTTTTGCTTCTGGGATATCTCACTCAAGATGATCTTTTCTAGCTCCATCCATTTGTCTGCAAAGTTCATGATTTCCTTGTTTTTAATTGGTGGATAGTATTCCATTGTGTAAATGAACCACAATTTCTCTATCCATTCTTTGGTTGAGGGACATCTAACTTGTTTCGAGATTCTGGCTTTAATGAATAAAAACTGCTATGAACATAGTTGAACAAATGTACTAAGTTGGACAGATAAGGTAAGAGCGGCCAACCTTGCCTTATCCCTGATTTCAGTGGGATTGACTTATATTTCTCTCCATTTAGTTTGATGTTGGCTATAGGCTTGCTGTATATTGCGTTTACTATGTTTATGTACTGCCTTATATCCCTGATCTCTCCAAATCTTTAAACATGAATGGGTGCTGGATTTTGTCAAATGCCTTTTCAGCATCTAAGGAGATGTTCAGGTCGTTTTTGTTTTTGTTTTTTTTCAGTTTGTTTATATGGTGGATTACATCAATGGATTTCCATACACTGAACCACCACTGCATGCCTAGGATGAAGCCTCCTTGGTCATGGTGGATGATATCTTTAATATGTTCTTGGATTCGGTGTGCAAGTACTTCATTGAATATCTTTGTGTCAATGTTCATAAGCGAGATTGGTCTGAAGTTCTCTGTCTTTGTTGGGTCTTTGTGCAGTTAGGTATCAAGGTGATGTGGTCTCATAGAATGAGTTTGGTAATATTTTTTCCTTTTCTATTTTGTGAAATAGTTTGAAGAGTATTGGAATTAGCTCTTCTTTGAAAGTTGAAACCATGGGCTACATCTGAGCAGGAGGTTTAGATTATACCCATGCACGGTCCTTGGTTGGGGAATCAGTCTCAGAAAAGACCCTGTGCCCAGATATATTTGGTCCTTGTGGAGCTCCTGTCCTCTCCAAGTAGCCCATGGCAGCTCAGTATCCAAATGGGTACCCTAGTAAGGGGAACAGGGACTGTCTCTGACATGAACTCAGTGACTGGCTCTTTGACCTCCCCCTTCCTTCTCCTAGGCCACAGAGGAGGACATTGTCCTGATAAGACCTGATAAACTAGGGTCAGTCCCTATCAGTGGACTTAGAAAAGGGCAGGGAGGAGATGAGGGAGGGAGGGTGGATTGGGAGGGAATGAGGGAGAGGGCAACAGCTGGGATACAAAGTGAATAAACTATAATTAATATAAGAAATAAAAATTTAATTAAAAAATGAAAGTTGAAAACATCTGTCCCTGTTTTTTTTTTTTTTTATGGGAGACTTTTGATGACTGCTTCTATATCCTTAGGGGATATAGGACTATTAAATTTACTTACCTGATCTTGATTCAAATTTGGTAAATGGAATTTATCTATTCTTACATTTTATTTGTTTAGTTGTGTATGTTCATGCCACTGAACATGTGTGGAGATCAGAGGACAACTTGCCAGAGTTAGTTCTCTCCTTGTGTCCTCAGGACAGAACTCAGGTCAACAGGTTCAGTGGTCAGTGCCTTCACCCCTGGGTTAGCTCACCAGCTGAACTTGTAGTTAGGGATGGGCTTGTAGAACTTAGGTATGGTCTTTCAGCCTCAGTTTCTCTAGCCAAAGAATGTACATGGTAATAAAAATTACTTCATGAAATAGGACCAGGATACATTAATTTATGTATATTTATATGTGTTATTTGAACTGCCCATACCCATTTCTCACACATCAATTTTGGATGGACTGACTTTCAGATACCTTTTGGTACCTGAGTTCCAGAAACCCTGATTTGTGAAAAGAATTGCTGTTCTTTTGATGCACTTGTGATCTCTAACCTCTCATTCTACTACTTCTGTATTGGTGTACCTTCCAAACTATTTTCAGTGTTACTTACACTTATGAATCATCTTTCATAATCCTCCCCTTCTTGTGAGTAGAGTTGATGTCGTCCTCTTTTGTGGCCCTAAGAAACTTTACTTTTTGTTCTCAGGCAGATTTCCTGTGACCTACACAAAATGAGTTTTAAAATGAAGAAATCTCACCTGCAATAGGTTGCTAGTTTCAATAAAATTTCAGATCTGGGAAGAGCTAAAATGGACAAGGAACAACAAAACCTGCTATAGATTAGGAAGCTGTTAAGAATGTAGAGGATTTAGTAGGCTTTGCACTGATTCACTATTATTTATTGGCCATCCTACTCCCCTCCACCCTATTGTGTAAACGGAATATAACAGCCATTGTACAAATAAAAATTGATGATGGAAAATAAAGACATGGGGGGATTAAATGAAAGAACTCAGGAAAGCACCTGTCCCACAGGAAGGTGAAGGAGGCAGAATACTGACTAGCTATCATTGTGGAGATGTTTAGTTCCCAATTCCTGGAAATTGTGATTTTTTTTTTTTTACAGTATGCAGTGGGTTAAGGACCTTGAAATGGGAGAGGGCCACTGTGGATGATCTGAATGCTCCTAATGTAAAGTCACGGGCTATGAAAGTGTCAGAGAGAGGGCTGGACAGATGGCCCAGCAGTTAAGAGTGCCGCTACTCTTCTGGACCCAAGTACAGTTCCCAGCACTCAGATTAGCCAGCTCATATCAGCATATAACTAGCTCCAATGGGTGCAACACCATCTTCTGGCCTCTGTGAGTACACACGCACGCATGCACGCATGCTTACGCACGTGGCAGACAGACAGCATTTTTAATTTTTTAAAAAATGCCTGCAGGAAGATGCAAATAAAAAACTAAAGATTGTAGCACTGTCATTGCCGGACAAAGCATAAACCAATTAATGAAAACATGTATATGCTTTAACAAGCAAGGAAAAAGTTCTGCCTCAGAACCCCACCAACACACTGACTTTACCAACAGAAGGCTCATTTTTCAGAATTCAGCCTCTACCACCATCAGATGATAAAACCACATTGCCTTATGCTGCTATGGTTGTGGGGGTTTGTGCAAGTAGCACATGGAAACTGACCTAAGGATATGCCAGTTGGCATTTTCTCTTTCCTGTAGCAAAGCATTAGTGGTTTAACATCAAGATGGATGGATTGCAGTAGTACAGATTTGTGTAATGAAAGGGAAACACATTTCATATCTGTTAGCTTCAGCCCCAAACTAGAGAAACAAGCAACAGTTAACATAGCACACCTATATGCACTTAAAAGGTCAGCCTTTTGTGGTATGCAAAAGCTTGAACTTTCAATTTTGGGAGGCTCCCACCACGCTGGTTGAAAAGAGTAGTATTGAATATTCTTTAACTGTGATTTATGCCCTGCGCCTGCTGCCCTTTGGATGTCTGAAACGTTGGCATGTGCTAAGCAGGTGTCTACACGTCTTCTCTCACGAAAAGCGTAGCTGCACTCTGCACACTTGCCATAGCTCAGCCTGAAGAAATGAAGCATATCCTAAGTCACTCAGTGAGGAGAGCTATTTAAAGTTTATGCCTGACTTGGTGAAGACTTTTGGCCCAACTACTTTTTTCTTTTTTTCCTTTCTTCTTTTTCTTTTGTTTTTTTCTTCTCTGTGTAACAGAGACGATTACAGAAAACTGCAACCAACCAAAATGCAGGGTTATGGAGCCAAGTCCCAACAGACACAACACAATCCCTCCACCTAAGGCTCGGGGTCACTGTGGGAGAAGACGTGGAAAGATTCTAAGTGTCGGAGGATCAGGGAGTCTGCTCTGAGGTTGTGCTTCCTGAGATTGTTAAAGCTGCACCATGTCTACCTGCGGACCTTTCTGCTATAATAAATCACAGCTGTGATAGGTCAGGTCTTTGAATAATTTTGGTTAACTACTCAATATGAGGAGGCATGGGAAACCTAAGATATAACCCATTGTCCTAGTCCAATCCTGGAGAAAATATTAAACAAATCCCAGGTAAGGGATATATTATAGTACTTTTCAAAAATGTCTAGATCATCAAAAATAAGGAGAGATAGAGGAGTTATTGTATCAGAAACACATAACAAGACATGACAAAATCCTGGATGAGGGCTTAGACTTAAAAGAAAGAAATAACATAAGGGAAAACTTAACATAACATAAGAGAAACTGAAGTAAGATTTCAATTAAATATGACTACTGTAAAATATTAGTAGTATAAAATTGAGTATATGTCTATAGTAATTTTTGTGTTATCCTCAACCTTTTTGCATTAACCTAAGCTATCCTTAAATTTAAAATTTTAATTTATATTTTAAAAAAATTCTTGGGCATGTGTTATATAGTGGGTACTGTGCAAAGCATTAGAAATTTTAGATCTATGCAATTATTTAAAGGAAAGGCATAAACTCTATGCAACCTCTACCAAGCAAATGTAATTTTAAAATAAATAAAATGTAGAGAAATAACAACCTATTAAGGAATCCTTAAATGCTTTTGCAGTCATAAATGAAGCGAGTGACAAGCTTATACTGAAATAATAATTTGACACAAATAAACACTGGTCTATCTCAGTACATAATTGGTGGTTGTGATATTTATTAACTTTATTAGCTTTTTTCTTTCCTTAAAGGCCACTTAATAAATATGCTTCTATATTAGTAAAACAATCAATAACCTGTGTAATCAAATTAAACTTGACACCTTTTCACCACAGAAAATGAATACAGCAGAACTCCTCAATTATTACTATAATTGTGGAGGCCAAATAACTCCTCAATTATTACTATAATTGTGGAGGCCAAACAACCAGTGCCTATTTATATCTAATTTGAGGATGATAAACTTTATAATAAAAAATTAAACTGACTTCTTAAAAACTCCAAAAACATAAAATGATGCCTATATGCAAATCCATGAAAACCTAACAGGGCTTTTGCTGTAGGTACGTCTGGTACGTTCTACATAGACCTGAACAAGCAGGTCTTTAAGATGATCCATTAGCCTCTATCCTCTCTATCCTCTCCTGAGCCTCAGTCACATCCTTTATTAAACAACACAGTTAACCTGAACTCATTTAGATCACTAAGAAAGATGTATGAGAATTTCTGTAGTGGCTAAGTGATTTAGTGTAAGCCTATACATGCACACACACACACACACACACACACACACACACACACACACACACACACAGAGTCAGATATTTTAGGATTTCATGCATAATATATCCCACCCAGACACATAAGACAAACTATTTGTATATAGTTTCCCATAGCTTCTAAAGAAATATTTTCATGTATGCTTTTAAATAGGTTCAGAAGGGCATAGCAGAACAAAACTTTGTTCAATCTAAATAAAATGACATAGAGAGATTATGTAGCTCGTAAGCATTAATTTTGATAATTTTTTGTAAATTTCCTCAAATGGTGATTTTTTTCCCTTTTATTGAAAACAGTTGTTGGTTTTTTTTGTTGTTTTGATTTTTTCCAAACAATACATCCCTGGTTATGGTTTCCCCTCCTATCTCTCCAGTTCTTCCTCACTTTTCCTCCAGTCAAGATCCACCACTTTCTGTCTCTCCTTAGAAAACAAATAAACAGCTAAGGATAATAATAAAATTAAATATAATAAAAAACAAATCAGAATAGCACAGAACAAACAGAAGAAAAAGAGCCTAAGAAAAAATACAAGAAATAGAGGTGCAGAAACTGACTGGTTCTCACACTCAAGAATCCCATAAAAACACTAAATAAGAAGCTCTAATATATATGCAAAGCACCTGTAGGGTTAAACAAACAAACAAATAAAAAAAATAACAAAATAGCCTCAGCATGACATTATGAGACAAGGAACCTCCACAGATGCCATTAAGTTCATTTTCTGTTGGCTGTCTACTGCTGAGTATGTAGTTCTCTAAAGTGTGCTTTGTTTCCCTAATGAGAGTCCCTTGGAGAACAATGAATTTTAATTTGCAAGTAGTTATCAATTGGAGATACAATGCTGATATTTTTATAAGATGTGCAGGGATAAAGATAGAGCAGAGATTGAGGGAATATTCAACCAATGCCTGGCCCAACCTGAGACCCATCCCATGGGAGAAAGCCAACCCCCAAAACTATTTTTTTATTTTAATTTTTACTAATTTGTTTTATATCCAGTCACAGTCCCTTCCCTCCTCTCCTTCCAGTCCCACCCTCCTTCCCTGTTTCCCTATCTCCCCCACCACTCAGAGAAGGGGAGCCTTCCTTTCCCACTCACCCCAGCATGTCAAATCCCATCACAACTGAGTGAATTCTCTTCCCCTGTGGCCAGGTGAGATAGTCCTGCCAGGGGAAAGTGATCTAAAGGCAGGCAACAGAGTCGATGTCAGAGTCAGCCCCTATTCCCCTTATTAACAATACTCTGCTATGCTTGCAGATGGGAGCGTAATATAGCTGTCCTCTGAGAGGCTCCACCCAGCAGTGGACAGATGCTGAGACTCACAGCCAAACATTAGGTAAAGCATACAGAGTCTTGTGGAAAAGTGGGGGAAGGACAGAGGACCTGGAAGGGATGGGAACTCTACAAAAAGACCATCAGAGCCAACTAACCAGGGCTCAGAGAGTCTTGTGGAGACTGAAATACCAACCAAGGTCCATGCACAGACTGGACCTCGAACCCATACACAGATGTAGCCTATGGGCAGTTGGGCTTCATGTGGGTTCCTTAGTAAGGAGTGCAGGATCTATCTCTGACATGGATTCTGTTGCCTGCTTTTTGATCACTTTCCCCTGGTGGGACTGTCTCGCCAGGCCACAGGGGAAGAGGATGTGCTCAGTCCTGATGTGACTTGATGTGCTGGGGTGCATTGGTGGTGGTGGGGGCTCCCTTTTTCTTTTAAAGTAGGGAAGGGGGTATAAGAGGAAGAGGGGGGGGAGGATGAGACAGGAAGGAGAAGGGGGAAAGGGCTATGATTGAGATATAAAATAAATAAACAAATTTAAAATAACATTAGAAGAAAAACGCTGATATTTTTAAACTTGTAGATTTACTTCCCAATAGGCAAACTAAATGGGCCACAGAAATCTTAAATGCTATTAGAAATTAGTTTGATTAAAATACTAAATTAAAATTAAATAACTAAAATGGGATGATAATAAGATGTATAATGTACAATTAATATAGTAGTAGCAAGGAACTTTGATAACAAATACTTGGTAGTTTAAAAAAGTAAAGAGTCAATCCAACAACTTCCTATTGTTTAGAAATTTAGAAAAGATGAGCAAATTTTTAAAAAGTAAATAATAAACAACAGATTTTAAAAAACTGAAAATAAATAGCTTTCTCTTTTTTTAAAGAATAAAATTAACAAATCTGTGGCAGGCAGAGAAAGAAGAGAGAGAGGAGAGACAGGAAGAACACAGAGTATGAGAGCAGGACTAGAAAATGGCCACCCAATAGGAAAGGACAACACTGAGTGATGCTACAATGCAACTTTGGTAACTTGGCTACGGCTTTGAAAACAAATTACTGAACCATACCAAATCCCAAATCACAGTTAAAAGCCCTTTATCAAAGCAATAGCTAGACACAGTTTTATTACAAATGTGAGTGAAAATATTAATTCTCCACAATATTTTCACATTACATTTCTTTTTTTAAAGATCTATTTATTATGTATATAATATTCTTCCTGTATGTACACCTGCATTCCAGAAGAGGGCACTGGTTCTTATTATAGTTATGAGCCACCATGTAGTTGCTGGGAATTGAACAAAGGACCTCTTAGAAAAGCAGCCACTGCTCTTAACCTCTGAGCCATCTCTCCAGCCCACAATATTTTTACAGAGTATAGAAAAGTAGAAAACTAACTAATCTTAATCTGTTACCACTATCTCAGTAAAGCACAGAAAACTAGAGACTTGTAACTTTTATAGTAGAGACAAAATTTCCTCAAGAAACTATTAGCAACTACTTCTAACAATATAGAGAAAGATACAACAGAATAACAAAGTAAACGTCACTGTAGGAAAGGGAGAACTATTAACTGATAGTTAACACCAGCATTGAAGATACATGATTATACAATTAAGGCAAAACGCCTCTGACAAAATTCAGCATCCATTCATGGGAAAGCTTTCTCCACCCTGTCAGAACCTCCGAGAAATTGTCACAGAAATATCCATATAAGACCTTACACTCACAGGAAAATGACTGTTGCCTGCTAACTTCAAGAAGTCTCTCCTCCCTCTTCTGACCAGCATTATCCTGGGGTTCCATGGATGTACTAATAGGCAAAGGAAAGGGAAAGGCAAAGGGACAGACTCCAGATCAAAAAGGAAGAAATATTTCTGTTTTTTATCTGCATACCAAGTGTGGTGGTTCACATAAGAATGGCCTCCACTGGTTCCTATATCTGGATGCTTGCTCATCAAGGAATGGCACTACTTGAGAAGGATTAGGAGGTGTGGCCTTTTTGGATGAAATGTGCCCCTAGAGGTGGGCTTTGAGGTTTCAAATGCTCAAATCAGGCCCAGTTTCCCTCTCTTCCTGCTGCTGCCAATCTGGATGTAGAATTCTCAGCTACCTTTCTAGCATCATGACTGGTTATGTGCTGCCATGCTTCCTACTGTGATGACAATTGGACTAAATCTGAGAACATAAGGCAGCACCAATTAAATGTTTTCCTTTATAAGAGTTGGTGTGGTCAAGGTGCCTCTTCACAGCAGTAAGATATCAAGTAATCTGGGCTGAGGTGGTGCATGCCTTTAATCCCAGCAGCACTCTGGAGGCAGAGGCACGTGGATCTCTGTGAGTGTGAGGAGGCTAGCCTGGGCTTCAGAGCTGGTTCCAGAACAGCCAAGGATTTACCAAGAAAAAAAAAAAAAAGGACACCAAGTAATCATCTAAGTAGAAAATACCAATTTTGGCATCTACCAGAGAAGAAAAGAGGCAGATTAGCATTACTCATACGTGACAGCTAAAGGAGTACAGCACGGACTACTGTATTTCTGTACACGACAGCCAATAGACAGCCAATAACTGAAAACTGACATTTTAAAAGCCTCTAATTATAAACAGCATTAAATTATGAATTATTTAAGGATAAGTCCGACACAAGATGTCAGGTACAGGTGTACTTGCTGAATCCCAAGATGAAAAGTCAAAACCAAAACAGTATTGAACATTAAAATTTAATAATTTAAATAAAAATTTATAAGTTCTAACTGTTAAAATCTACAACCACTAACGAAAGCGTAAAGATCCGGGGCGGGGGCAGGAGGTCTGTTATGTCCGTGGGATAGAAAAGTCACAGCGAATGCAGTGGTCCTCATGTGGACCACTAGATGTGCCACAACTTCAATCAACCCAATGGAATTTTCTTTTTCTTTCTTAAGTTTCATCCTAAATTTCCTATGTGAAACCACAGGAACCAATTTTTTTTTTTTTTAGCTTGAATAAGTTAATGTTTACTATCTTTTTTTGACATATGTATTATTTTTATAATTTATTACAATTTATTCAATTTGTATCCCAGCAGTGGCCCCCTCCCTCATCTCCTCCCATTCCCACCCTCCCTCCCTCTTCTCCCCCTATGCTCCTCCCCTAGTCCAGGATAGAGCAGGTCTTTCTCCCCTTCTATTGACACTAGCCTATCATGTCTCATCAGGACTGGCTGCATTGTCTTTCTCTGTGGCCTAGTAAGACTGCTCCCCCATCGGGAGTGGGGGCTGGGGGAGGTGATCAGAGAGCCAGTCACTGAGTTCATGCCAGAGAAAGTCCCTACTATCCTTACTAGGAATCTACCTGGAGACTGAGTCTATGGGCTACATATGAGCCAGGGTTTTAGGTCCTCTCCATGCATTGTCCTTTGTTGGGCTATCATTCTCTTCATAGCCCCCAGGGCTCAGTTTTTATGGCTCTGCTGGTTTCCTTTTAGAGTTCCTATCCCCTTCAGGTCTTTCTATCTTCCCCTTCGTTCAGAAGATTCCCTGCACTCTGCCCAAAGTTTGGCTATTCTGCTTCAATATTTCGATCAGTAGAGTCTTTCAGAGGCCGTGTGTGGTAGGCTCCTGTCCTGTTCCATGTCTTCTCCTGCTTCCAATGTCTATCGCATTTGTCCTTCTGAATGAGGATTGAACATCTTCCCTAGGGTCTTCTTTGTTGTTTAGCTTCTTTAGGAATATAAATTTTAGTATGTTTATCCTCTATTGTATGGCTAATATCCACTTATAAGTGAGTACATACCATGTGTGTCTTTCTGCTTCTGGGTTACCTTACTCAAGATGATCTTTTCTAGGAGGAACCAATTTTTAGAAGGTAAAACAAAGTTGAGAGAATCACAGAATCTTACTTAATGGTTTACTATGGAGCTTTGACAGAAAAGGGACAGAGATGAAGGGGAAATGAACAAGGGGAAAGTTACATATATGTCCAATTGATTTTCAATAAACCACAAAAGAATTTCCATGGAGAAAGGATGGTGCTTTCAATAAACGGTGCAGAAGAAACTGCAACCACTATTAAAACCACCACTTTCACTTTCACCTTGTCTCTTACTTAACAACAACAACAACAAAGCTCAACATAATTCATAACTTTCAATATGAGTATAAAACTCTTAAGAGAAAACATTGGGAAAACATCTTTATTACCTAAAACCACCTAGAGGCTTTAGATATGCTCTTATACCAAAACCAGGAGCCATTAAAAACTATATTTGAAAAGTTGGACTTCAAGACATTGCGTTTGCTTTCCAGGGAAATATTATAGCACATATAAACGGACAAACAGGCTTGGTAGAATAAAATATATTGATATACTACAAATCATATGTACAATGTAGGCTTTTTACCCCCAACTATATGAAAATCTCTTAAAACTGAACAGAAAAGAAATAATTAAAATAAAACATGTATAAAAACCAGAAACGTCCTTGGTCTTTTTGGTAGCCCCATCCTCTTCAGAGGCCAGAGATGCCTAGGGGTCAAGGCTCTGAACCATGATCTGGTTCCTTAATGATTTTAGGATTACCTTTTTGTTTAGATTTGTAGTTAAGGAGCCAAGGGACCACCCACAGGCAGGAGGATCTGCTCCTATGAAGGGGGGTTCATCTCAAACCCTGCTAAGGAGATAGGTAGAATCTTTTCACTGAGATATTTTTCCTTCTCTACCCCAGAGACATGCAGCTTCAAAGATATTTCCAGTTTTTCTGAATTAGTCAGAAAAAGAGAAGCCTAATTTCCTGTTCTCCATCCACCTCTTTTCCAAGCATGGCTCCCTAACACTTTGGCTTTCCCTCTTTCCTCCATTCTTCTCATCTGGACAGGGCTGAAACCTACAGCTTGCCGACCCCCAGATATTTTTCTTTTAAACTGTAATAAAATTGTTCTCAAGCTCCTCAAGCTAATAGAGCAATATACAAAAGATGTGAACATACTTGAATACATTTGAAGATGACACTCAAGCTTTGTTGAAAAATTGGCTGTAGTTTCTCTTTGATACCAATCTTACATCTTTAAGAATTTTAGCAATATGTTAATACTGTGGCTACTTTCTAACACAGTATATGTATGAAAACTAAGCACATGAAGTAAGGAGCATGAGCATTAATATCAAATTATGAGACCAGTAAGCACAGTATTTAAGTGACTGAAATAGAAAGACTCAAGAAAAGCAGCTGTCTGGCTTCATGGATGCAGAGAAGTGAGAAATCTCATCCTTAGCTGTTTGGAGTGCAGCACAGCCACGCTAGGAAACAATCTGACAGTTTCTCGTATAACTAAACATGCACTTACCATATGATCCAGCAGTCCCACTCCTGAGTATTTACCCTAGAAAAATAAAAATATATACTAATTTACTGAAAATTATGTACATGAATGTTTACAATAGTTCTACTTATAACTGCTAATACCTGAGGTAACCTACTCATCTTCTTATGCTGGGGAAATCATGGCTCATTCACAGAATGGAATACTATTGAGCTGTTAAAAGAGCACAGCATACTACAGATATAGATTCATGCAGTAAACTGATGAATGGTATAGACAAGTTTGCTTAGTAAAACAATGTCAGTCTCCAGAGTACAGGCTTTGTGATTCCATTTCCTCATCATTATTTTATAACGTCATCAATAATTAAAAAAATAAAGTCATGAAGAACAGATTAGTGATTCTATGGCCTTAAGGAAGGACAAAGCCTGATTTACAGGCATGCAAAACAAAGGAGTCCAATGTGTGCCCACTGCCTGGGAATGAGATAAATCTATACATGTATTCCAATCATAGACCTATATGTCAGGAGTGCGTACTTCTTTAATGCATGACAATTAAGACAGAAGGAATTGTGTTTTGTTGGAAGAATATTTGGTAGTCGACTACAACACACTGCCATGCTTTCTCCAAAGAGGTCTGCTAATAAATCTTTGTTGAAAAGAATAGTAATTCTGTTCAATTGGCTGCAGTTTCTCTCTTGAAAGCAATATTGCATCTTTAAACTTTAAGACTTTTGGTAAAATATTAATATTATTTCTACCATGGTATATACTATAAAATAATTCTAAGCTTAATCAAATTTCATTTAAAATGTCAAGTGACAGAAATGTAATTTTCCTAACAATTATTTGAAACTCTAAAATTAGTAAGATCTCAACAATAAAAAACTAAAACACTGTGGGGAAAACTGAAGATGAACACGAAAATGTGGACAGACATTTGTTGGCTGGAAGAACGAACTGTCAACATGCCTGAACTCTACAGATTCAGTGAATCCCTACAACATTCTCCAGAATCTCAACAGCAAAACTAATAACCTCACTGAAAAAGAAGTATTCTTTTGTTTCAATAAATAAAAGCTTATTTAAAAATTTATTGCTGATAGTGGTAACTATTACTTTGTGTGTGTGATCACCCTTCTAATTTAAAAAAAAAAAGGAAGAGGTAGACTCTGGCCCCAGGGTGTAGTTCAGACTTAGCAAAGGTACTTAGTAATGCCCAGTCCCTGGTTCCCTCCCTCCTCACAGCAAGGAATGAAAGGAGGTGTTTATATGGAAGTCACTACTTGAGGCCTTGCTACCTCAAGCAGGAATTTGATCAAGGAATGAATCTTGGTTGAAGTCATCCATATGAAGTCATCCATATGACTTGTCAAATTACACTATTATTTTATCTCAGATATTAACTCTTGCTAGGAGTTGTCTTTCTGTTTGAATCCGCAAGTCACACTTTCTAAAGTTATTATTTCTAGCTCTGACAATGGTGTGTATGTATCATAAATTCACAGCTTTTCTGCTGAAGATATACTGGGCACTTGCCTGTCTATAGCATCCTGTGCTATCAATTAAGCCTGTTAGATCTTCTGTTAGTCTCTACACTGACAGGTCACAAATCTGACTCAGTTTCCTCAGTTCTGATGAATCAGCTACACATACTAGCCAAACTCTCCATGTGTGAATGAATAAAAATAATTTCATCTATCAAAAAATTCAATATTTAACTCTGCACTTGCCCCCTCTAACCTGTAACACTTTGTTAGAAATGATTAATGATATAGCTGAAATTTGTAGAAGACTCTAACCCAAGAATTAAATCAATTTGCAAAAATGTAATATCATTTGCATATATCATCAGTGTATAGTTAATGCAAATTTCACAACTTTAAAAAATTTACTTCAAAAGAATTATTTCAGAGCCTGCACATTGTTTTGAATATATTCTTTTCGAATAACACTTAACATATGGTTATCTCCAATTCACTTACATATAAATAAACTTCTCTATAAACACTTACTTTTATGGTTTCTAACACAGACTCTCACGATGGGCAATGACGCAAAGGCATACTTATTTCTATAGCACATACTTTGCTATCACATTAAACTATCATTAACAAATAATTCAAACTGAGATGTTCTTACTAGCAGCAAATCAAAATGTCTATGCAATAGACAATACCTGTAATTATGCAACATAATGAAAGAAGAAAATCCTACTTAATCTGGCTGAAGGGCTCAGCGCAGTAGTTTATTAAGTCTATGGTTAGGATCATAACGATTTCACCTAACAAATATACAGGGCAGCTTCAGCTTTTTTATTTTAATTCTTAGGATATAGTTAATATAAAACACATTAATAAGAACTACCACTCGTTACTAATAAGCAAACAAAAAAGGTATGCTTCAAAAAAATTTTTATACAGAAATATACTAGTTTCCAAACTTTCAAATTTCATAGCTTACCATCCATTTACTTTAAGTGGTTTCCACAGTACTGTTTCCTTTTATGCTCACAACCATTCAAATACTGTGAGGGGCACACAAGTAGTTCAAATGCTAGAGAATCAAACTGTGCTGTAAAATGTCAGCCTGAGTAAATTCCCCTTCAGGTATGCCTCAACATTCAGCAGTTATTCATGGCTTGACCACGTGAGCATATGAATGCAGTAATTGAATATTAAATCAAGATAAATGGGTTAAAGAGTAAATGAATTCTTACCAGATTAGATTTGGAAACCTGAAACAAAACCATAGCAAAAGCAATCTAAACATGGTACAAGCTTAAATAAATACTCATTACAATTCCTCCACTCTCACTATCATAAGGTAGGTGGGCCTCTATGTATTAGCAGGATTGGGGAAGGCTGGGAAAGGGGCTTTTTCTAAATATATAGGAAGCATGGAAGCAGACTATACAGTGCCAAGGAAAAGAGGGCTGCATAATTATTAAGCATCCATAGAGTGACAGGTTGTCTTAAAACGTAAAACTAAGAATTCAGAATACAAACATTCAAATTTACCTCTGTTCCACAACCCGTGGTACTTATAAATACTGTGATTTTGCTAAACTCTGGTTTCAAAGCACTTACCTGCTTCTGTAGCCATCTCTCACGCCTCCGCTGCTGCCTTCTTAGAGTCCTCAACTTGCTCCTCTCTCTGTTATTCAGCCTGTGGTTAATGGTGCCCAAGGGGAAACTGGCAGAGCGCAGAAAGTCCAGAGGGGAGAGGTGTTCTTCTTGGTCTGAGGCCTCCAGCATGCTCCTCCCCGCTGAGGGCAGATCCATCAGGAATGTCAGGCTGTTAGCATTAGCATGATCTGAGTAAACTGAAGAAGCTTCTAGGCCACACGGAAATTCTCTTCCTCTTTGTGCCTGGGTCTCATGGGGAGCCATTGAAAGTCTGTGCAGCAGCATATTAGGATCAAAACTGGGTGCGTTTTGAAAAGAGCAGCTACTTTTACTACATGACAAAGCCAAGCCTGAAAGGTCAATGGGCCGTGTTTCATTTAGTGTGGGATAGGCAGTAGTCTTACTACGTATTTCATATAAAGTGGGTAATAAAATCAGCTTCTCACTGATGCTCAGGTCCAAACTGTGTGACTTTCTGTGAGAAGCTCTTGAAGTGCACCTGCCGGCTGCCAGCTGAGGAACAAAGGGCTGGTATTTTGGGTCTGATGCTTTGAAGAGCAGTTTTTCATTCTTCATCTCAAAATGTGTCGCTCGCACCTCCAGACAGAGGGCCTCCGCTAGTCTTCCAAGGCCGTTATTGTTCCGGGCCATGCTTAAAAGCCTGTGGTTTCTGGTTCTGGAGCCACCACCTGTCCGCAGAGTTTCCTTATCACAAGCTGATGGAACTCCGGGATGTGACAAGTATTTCAGCGCTGGTCTCATTAGTCTGCTGGCTTGTGCTGCTTGATGATCAGTCCGGCTCTTGCAGAGATGTACAGCTGCAAGCTGGCCACAGGAACATTTTGGAGTGCTGACAAAATTAAAGCCCCCTAATCGGGCCCCACAGAAAGGACAATTCAGTTTCCCAACTGTCCACTGGGCCTACAGGTAGTAAAGGGAAATAAAGACAATGCTTTCATTGTAAAGTGACCAGAGAATGAGTTGAAAAAAAAAAAAAAAAGCCGATCACATGAATATTTTCTGTTACTGAAAAGGCTAGCTTTCTGTTTTCTGATTAGTAGACGGAACAGCAAACGGAAACAAGCCTTCCAGTAAACACAGATAAGCAAGCAGCTACGAACTTCGAACTTCTAGAATGATACATACTGCAAATCATGCCTATCGGGAGGGCCAAGAATTCCTAAAGAAAGTCTCTGAACAATAGGCTGAATGCAGATACAGTGTGAACTAATGAAAAGAAAAAAATACTCCATGGAACCAGGAAGCAAATCAGTCTACAGAGCTTCATTTGCAAGTAAAATCTCACAGAAAAGTGTCTGTTCTGATTCACTTCTTGCATGCCAAGCACAGGGGGAGGAAACTTTATCAGCCAAGAGAATAAAGAGTTCCCTGGTTTTGTAAGCACAACCAAGAGGTATCGCTCGCCTTACTCAGATGGCATATTTCCATACTTGGATTAGAAATTAATGAACTGCTTTTAAAATTGTTAAGAAAAACAGTGGGGCCTCCATAGGGTTCTAATCTATTCCGTGAAGCTTGGAACACTTAGAAGCAGGACACCAGCATGCTCCCAGGGAATCAAAGTGTAAGCAGGGATTCAAGGGAGAGCCACCGCGTGCCACTCTACATAAAAACATAAGTTACTTTGGAGAAATTTAATTACAGATTAATTAATTAATTACAGTAATTCAGATTACTTATGCTATTCCAAGACAAGCATTTAGCAATGCAAAATAAAATATCTAAACCATCACACAATTAACAAGAGTTCTTTTTCTGACAATATTTCATTAAATATCACCCAAAGCAGAACATTTCCATTTTCATCATCCCAATAAGACATTAATTATTCAGCTTACTTTGTTTTGTGTATATATATATGATGGATGCACAAAGATATCTTACTCACTTGGTAAAACAGGCACGATTCTAGCTGCTAAGGACACAGTAGTCAGCAAAGAATAAGATTTTCTTGTTTTATGGTGTTCATGTTCTATTATGGAAGCTTGGAAATTAATGAGGAATGAGCAAGCTAAATGCAGGCATGTTTGACTGTGTGTGTGTGTCTGTGTGTGAGTATATATTTGTGTGCCATTATATCCTCATGTATATTTTCCAGTGATACATAATGCCGTGTGCTTAAGCCTGCGTGATACGGGCATATAAAGCAGAGGGGAGAGGAAGGCAGTGAGAAGATGGACAGTGGTTGGCAGTTAACAGGTTGCTAGGCAATGTCTCACTAAAAACAAAGAACAATAGAAATGGGGGGAAAACAAGGTTAGTATCTGTTGGCACACTTAGAGACTGCAGATACCAGGTGCAAAGTTATATAGAAAAGTACTCCCCAGAAAGAGTAGAAGAGCCAGGAGAAATAGAATCACTCATGTGTTCTGAAAAAGCATGTCTAAGAAAGAAAAAGAGCATGTAAGTATCTTGAAGGCCATTCTTAACTTTACTCAGGGAGAGAGAAACTTACTTTTTGTACTCGGCAGTTTATCCAGTCTGGAAGGGTTTCTATATTCATGTGCCACAGATGACAAGTGTTTTGAGCATCAACTGATTCATTTCTGTCCTGTTATGGAAAAATAAATATTAGCAATTATCACTTCATAATTTATTTTACAGTTTCCATATTAAAGAAAAAATCCATTTTAGTTATAAATCAAATATTGCCTTCTTTCCCTTGTTCCCATCATCAAAAATTAGGATCAAATTTCTTTTTCAGGAAATATCTACCTGTGACTCAGAAAGTATCAGTGAATGACATATCTAGTGGCCTGTTTTTGTTTTTCTGTGCGAGACTAAATAGTGTTGTTCACAGGAACTGTCCCCCACTTCAATCTCTGATTTTATTTGCATTCTACTGTGAATACATAAAGAAGTATGTATATCCTCTACCAGACCATCAATCAATGTGATGGCTAGGAAGAGAAACGACACATTCTGACATGCTGAAAACCAGCAGAAACAGGAGCTTCTCAGAGGACAGCTATGTCAGGCTCCTCTCTGAGAACACAGCAGAGTGTCATGAACAGTGTCAGGGGTTGGCTCTCTCCCATGGGGTAGGGCCAGGCATTGGTTGGACATTGCCTCCACCTCTGCTCTATCTTTATCCCTATACATCTTGTAAATTTTGGGTTGAAGTTTTTGTGGGTTGGTTGGAGTTCCCTCCCTCCACTAGGAGTCCTGTCTAGTTAGAGGGTGGCCTCTTCAGTCTTGGAGTCTCAGCTACAGTCACCCCCACAATCTTTCCAGAAACCTATCCTATCTTAGGTTTCCAGCTTGTCACAGAGATGAGCACACCCACAGTTTCTCTTCTCTCTGCAGGTCTTTAGTCCTCCTGCCCTACCCTCTCCAGGTCTGATCTCTACCCTCCTTTCTCTCTGTGCTCCCTCTCCTACCTGGTTCCCTCTCTTCAACCACTTCCATTGTCTATTCTATTTCCCCTTCTGAGTGAGATTTAAGCATCCTCCGTTGGGTCCACAGATGTAGCCAATGGGCTACATGTGGGTTCCCTAGTAAGGGGAGCAGGAGCTCTCTCACATGGTCTCTATTACCTGCTATTTGGTCACTTCCCCCTGGTGGGGCTGCCTGGCCAGGCCACAGGGGACTTGATGAGCTGGGGTGAGTTGTTGTTGCTGGTGGGCTCCCCTTTTTTGAGGAATAGGAGAGGGAAGAGGGGGAAGAGAAAGGAAGGGGTGGACTGGGAACAGAAGAGGAAGGGGGCTGCGATTGGGACATAAAGTGAATAAACAAATTTTTAAAAGATTCTTTTCCTCTTTGAGTCACCACGTCTCTCGCCTGGAGAGATATCTCATTGGTGAACAACAGGTGCTGCTCTTACAGAAAGGCCAAATTTGACTCCCAGCAGCCATGGTGGGCAGTTTGCAATTGTCTGGAACTTCAGTTTCAGTGGGGTTGATGGCTTTGGCCCCAGTGGGCACCTGCACTCACACACACACACTCACACTCATACACACACCTGCGCTCACATGCACATCCACTCATACACACACATACACATAATTAAAAATAATGAAATAAGTCTTTTTAAAGTTACCCTGTGTCTGTATGGTATTTTATATTATGGTACAAAACACAGCCAGGCTGAAAACAGGCGCCAGGCAAGCATGTCGTGGCTATTAATAAAGACGACTGAGAACTCTGCAAAAAGAGAACAAACCTATAAAGTAATAAAATTATGACCAAGAACTACTCTGAGGAGTTGATCTCATACACAGGAAGCTAGCTATGGGTAATATGTAAATACTATGTGGTTGTACATAAGGACAAGGGCACCTGTAGTAGAGCACGGTATCTATGTGGGATCCTGGAACCAACTCCTCAGACAATGAAGATAACAGAGAAGGAAGAGCCAGAGGCTGGGAATAGCAGTGACTGTCCTACCTGAATTTTCTCATTCAGTCTTTGTAACCACACCCAGTAGTTACTCTTACTGATCCAGTCCCAAAGACAAGAATGTTGAGATCTAATGGAGCTGGCGAGGTTCTCTGAGTTGACAGCCCATAAGGTTTTTGGAACTACAGTCTAGAGAACATCCACCAGGCTAGAGGGTCACAAGCTAAAACCACTGTGGGAAGAAAGCCGTGTTCTTTCAAATGTATCAAGGGAACACAGCTCAAACTTCATTGAGAGCAGCAGTTCACGTCACAATGGGTCTTTATTTGCTCATTCATGGCAAACAAACTACACAGAAACAAGAAGACATCTGAATCCTTTTCCTTAGAGTCATAACACAATTATAGATACCTCCATGCTTGCCACCTTGTCCTATCCCCCACCCCTGGGGAAATATTCTGGTCATTCAGTCACTGATAATTCTAGATCTTCAAACTTTAATGTAAGAAATCTGTGAGCACGACTTTCTGCAGGCCTTGGATAGCCACCTCCAGCGGGTTCTAGAAAAAGTACGAGTAGAATTAAACGAAAGTAGTCCAGGTTAAGATCATGAGTCTGCTGAAGGGCCACGTCAGAAAGGTGTTTTCCTAGATAGGGTTCCCATGTCACCGGCATGAGAGACCCAGATGCTCAAGCATTTATTCATTTATTTCCAATCCCAGAGACTGCACACTAAATCTACAACGTGATGATTCTCTATGGAGAGAGGTTAAGAATCCTGAAATATTTTTGGAACCTGGCTTTGTGTGCCTTTATCACCTGCCTTTTCCAGCATTTTAAGCTGGTAGTGAACACGTTGCTGTGACGGTTTGGTCACTGATAGCAACCTTCCTCTAAGTAACATGCAACTTATGCTGATTGGAAAAATCAGAAAACTGAGAATCCTCTACCCGTCCAAAATGTTTAAGTAAGAAGTTTGAGAAAGCTAAGGTCAAATGTGAAGTACATAAGCAACAAACAAAAGTCCACTGATACAGAAGGTCCTCCACCCCTTCCCTTTGATCCTAGTCTATCAGGTCTCATCAGGACTGGATGCATTGTCTTCCTCTGTGGCCTGGTTAGGCTGTACCCCCTTCAGGGGGAGGTGATCAAAAAGCAAGCCACTGAGTTCATGTCAGAGACAGTCCCTGATCCCATTATTATGGAACCCACTTGGACACTGAACTGCCATGGGCTACATCTGTGCAGGGGTTCTAGGTTGTCTCCATGCATGGTTCTTGGTTAGAGTATAATAAGTCTTAGAAAAGACCGCTATGCCCAGATTTTTTGATTCTGCTCTTTTTGTGGAGCTCCTGTCCTCTCCAGGTCTTACTATCTTCCCCTTCTTTCTTAAGATTCGCCACAGTGGAAGACAATGCAGCTACTCCTGATGAGACCTGATAGAATAGAATCAGAAGGAAAGGACCTCCCGTATCAATGGACTTGGGGAGGGAAATAGGTGGAGAAGAGGGAAGAAAGGTGGAATTGGGAGGGGAAGAAGAAGGGAGGGAGCTATAGGTGGGATACAAAGGGAATAAACTGTAATTAATAAAAATAAAAAATTATAAAAAAATCAATCTTTCACGTATATGAAAGATGAGTGTCATTTTATTTTCTCCATATCCTAACAACTGAAGTATAATTTCATTTTGTTCGTGCTGGAAACAATATTTAATCTCCTGAAAATTCTCAATGCAAATCGTGAAGTAGTGACTTGGCTTTCTTTAGTTGCTAGGTCCAAATCTCACTGAGGGGTAAGCTGCGTGGAGTGCATACTTAGTATTCATGACACCTTCAGGTCATGTGACAGTGCCTGAAATAGAGTGAACACATACATTTACATGCTGGACGAACGAAAGACACCTGCTCCACATTGGCATGTAATTCTCAAACAGTAACTGTTATCTTTATCAACCCCAGGCACTTTGGCGTGAAAGTTGTTTTTTTTTTTCTTTGATTACCAAAACGTACATGAATGACAACATACATGCTTTCGCTTTTCTACACTGTTAGAAAGTTTTCATTTTCATATTGAAATTATTAAGATTTTGCTTCTATACGGGCTATGATACATTAAATCAAATTTTAATCTGTTTATAAAAATTCTGGAAAATCTTAATTGGAAGTGACTCAATAAAAGCAAATAGTGTAGTTTTCCCTAAATACTCTGCCTTTGAAACAAGTATGGAGTATAGAGTTTTTGGAGAACAGGGTTAACCTGTAAGACATCCCAAGGCTTGAGCTCTTCACATTAGAAGGTGATACTTGTACAGACAGTACAACTGATGAATTCCCTTCTTTCTCTCTTTCTTTCTTTCTCTTTTTCTTCCTTTCTTTCTTTCTTTCTTTCTTTCTTTCTTTCTTTCTTTCTTTCTTTCTTCCTTTCTTTTATACAGTTTAAGTATTTTTTCCTTGAAAACATTTATTTATTACAATTTATTCACTTTGTATCCCAGCTGTAGTCCCCTCCCTCATCTCCTTCCAGTCCCACCCTTCCTTCCTCTTCTCCTCCTATGCCCCTCCCCTAGTCCACTGATAGGGGAGGTTTCCTCCCTTTCTATCTGACCCTAGCCTATCTCATCAGGACTGGCTGCACTGTCTTCTTCTGTGGCCTGATAAATTCTTAAGGGCCTCTTACAGATTAAAGCAAATCACAATAAACAAATATGGTCACCTTTTCATTATAAAGCCCAGAATTTGCTCTGACTTTTCAAGACGGTTTACATATTAGCAAAAAAAAGGTTAAAATGAAAGAAGAGAAGAAACAGACGAAAGAAAAATTCCATGTTGTTAAAAAAAAATAAGATTATTAACTTTAAAGTGAGTTCATGGTAGTCAACCTAAAAATATTTACTAATCACTAGACACAGCATTGACCACACAGCCCTTGTAAGGAGATTTAACATGTCAGGAGCTTTGATGCAAAGCGTTCACTATACAAATTTCATTGTTTCACCTATTCTTATAAATTGACAATAATATTCATCACATGATATTGATCATAACCCTAAGAAGCCATTACCCACTGTTAACTCTTTCTATGCTTCCTGAATGTTCCTACATAGACAATATCAAAACCATAGCTGTACATATGTAAAACTTAACAATATGAGTTCTTATGATTTTTATTAAGCAGCAAATACTTACATTATGGTCACTGTGCCTGAGGAACTGCTTTAAGCAGTTTTGCATGTTATAGATAAGAATGCTGAAACAAGTAAAATTAAGCAACCATTTAGCAACTTGTCAAGGATGGTTGACATCCTTGTCAAGGATGGGAACATCCAGTCAGTTCAGCTTCAGGATTCATGTCCTCAGACACTGAGGTTCCAACAGACATCTGTAGCAGATAAATGCTACAGATTCTAGGACGATGCACTAGCCTGTATCTCCTGCCTGAGCACAGTTAGAGCACTGTGGCTAGTTCACTACGATGCCTAGGAGATTATTTATATCAAGTGAAACGTGACAGGACAGAGGAGAAAAAAA
>NW_026586463.1:4382152-4400212 GCF_907164565.1 Psammomys obesus
TTTTTTTGGAAGGGAGACTGTTGATGACTGCTTCTATTTCCTTGGGGGATATAGGACTATTCAGTCTTTCTACCTGATTGTGACTTAATTTTGGTAGATGAAACCTATCAAGAAAATTGTATATTTCTTTTAGGTTTTCAAATTTTGTGGCATATATAGGCTTTTGTAGTACGGCCTAATCACTGGATATTCTCAGTGTCTGTAGTTATGTCCCCCTTTTCATCTCTGATTTTGCTGATTTGGATAGTTTCTCTCTGCCTTTTAATTAGTTTGGCTAAAGGTTTGTCTATCTCATTGATTTTCTCAAAGCACCAGCTCTTGATTTCATTGATTCTTTGAATAGTTTTATTTGTTTCTAATTGATTGATTTCAGACCTGAGTTTGATTATTTCCAGCCATCTGCTCCTGTTGGGTATATTTGCTTCTTTTTTTTTCCCCTAAGGCTTTCAGTTGGGCCATTAAGTTGCTTGTATGAGATGTCACAAATTTCTTTTTGAAGGCACATGGTGCTATGAGTTTTCCTCTGAGCAATGCTTTCATGGTATCCCATAAATTAGGGTATGTTGTACCTTTATTTTCATTGAATTCTATGAAGTCTTTAATTTCTTTCTTTATTTCTTCCTTAACCCAGCTGTCATTGAGCAGCAAGTTGTTCAGTTTCCATGTGCATGTAGGCTTTTTGCTAATTCCATTGTTGTTGAGGTCCATGATAGTCTGATAGAATACAGGGGATTATTTCAATCCTCTTGTATATGTTGAGGCTTGCTTTGTGACCAACTATATGATTTATTTTGGAAAAGGTTCCATGAAGTGCTGTAAAGAAGGTATACTCTTTTGAGTTTGGGTGAAATGTTCTGTAGACATCTATTAGGTCCATTTGGTTTAGGACCTCTGTAAGTGCCTTTATTTCCCTATTTGGCTTCTGTCTAAATGATCTGTCCTTTGGTGAGAGTGGGGTGTTGAAGCCTCCCACTATTAAGGTGTTGGGATCAATGTGTGATTTAAGTTTTAATAATGTTTCATTTATGAATGTAGGCGCTCTTGTATTTGGGGCATAGATGTTCAGAACTGTGATGTGCTCTTGATGGATTTTTCCTTTGATGAGAATGTAGTGCCCCTCCTCATCTTTTTTGATTAATTTTGGTTGAAAGTCTATTTTTTGAAATTTAGCATAGCTACTCCATCTTGTTTTCTCTGTCCATTTGCTTAAAAAACATTTTCCCAGACCTTTACTCTGTAGTAGTATTTATCTTTGTTGTAGAGATGTTTCTTGGATGCAGCAGAATGTTGGATCCTGTTTCTGCACCCAGTCTGTTAGTCTTTGTCTCTTCATTGGAGAGTTGAGTCCATTAATGTTGATAGGTAACAGTGACCAATGAACATTAGTTCCTTTTATAGTGGAGTTGGTTGTCTTACTGTGATTCATTGCTTGTTTTCTTTTAATTTTGTTGGGATATTATCTGTATGCTATATTTTCTTGGGTATAGTTGTTTTTGTTGGATTGGAGTTTTCCTTGTAATATCTTCTGTAGGGCTGGTTTGCTGTGTAGATATTGCATAAATTTAGTTTTGTCATGGAATATTTTGTTTTCTCCATCTATGTTGACTGAAAGCTTTTCTGGGTATAGTAGTCTCAGTTGGTATCTATGGTCTCTTAAAGTCTGCAT
Source organism: Psammomys obesus (assembly GCF_907164565.1). Lineage (NCBI taxonomy): Eukaryota > Metazoa > Chordata > Mammalia > Rodentia > Muridae > Psammomys > Psammomys obesus. Next base: position 4,383,819 of record NW_026586463.1, read on the forward strand.
GACACCTGCCCAGGCCCTTCTGGTTTTCATAGTTTCTGATGAGAAGTCCAGTGTAATTCTGATAGGTCTACCTTTATGTTACTTGGCCTTTTTCCCTTGCTGCTTTTAATATCTTTTCTTTGTTCTGTAGATTTAGTGTTTTGACTATGATGTGACATGATGTGTTTCTTTTCTGGTCTAGTCTATTTGTTTTTCTGTAGGCCTCTTGTATATTTATGGACATCTCTTTCTTTAAGTTGGGAAAATTTTCCTCTATGATTTTCTTGAAAATATTTTCTGGACCTTGGAGCCTGGCATCTTCTTTTTCATCAATTCCTGTTGTTCTTAGATTTTGTCTTTTCATGGCGTCCTTGATTTCTTGGATATTTTGTGTTTGGGACTTTCCTGATTTTACTTTTTCTTTGAGAGAAGTATCAATTTCTGTGAGTGTATCTTCAGCACCAGAGATTCTCTCTTCCATCTCCTGTATTCTGTTGGTGATGCTTACCTTTGTGTTTCCTGATCTTTTCTCTAGGTTTTCCAGCTCCAGTGTTTTCTCAGTTTGTGTTTTCTTTATTGATTCTAATTCTGTTTTCATGCCTTGAACCATTTCCTTCATCTGTTTGAATGTGGATTCCTGTCTTTCTATGATAGTCTCTATTTTTTTTTTTTTGTTCATTTCCTCTCTATATGCCACTAATTGTATCTCTACTTGTGCCTCTATTTGTTTGGCTATATTTGCCTGTGTTTCTTTGAGAATTTTGTTCATTTCCTCTTTCTTTACCTCCACTTGGTTGGCCAAATCTTTGATAGATTTGTTAATTACCTCTTTAACTATCTGTATTTGTATGACTATTACTCTGAGAGATTTGTTTCCTCTTTACGTGCCTCAAATAATTGGGTAAGCATAGCTTTAAAGTCATTTTCCTGTGCTTCCAATGAATTGGAGTATCCATCAATTTTGGGGATTGCTGGTAATGCCATGATGTCCTGATTTATGTTGGATGTGTTCTTTTGCCAACCCCTGGCCATTGGCTTATCCGTAACCTTCCCTGTTTGTTCCTGGATTCTGCAGTTCAGACTGGTACCATCTCTCTCCAGTGTCTGGAGAATTCTTCAGGAAGCTGAGAGAGGTCCCATGTCCTCAGCGTGTGTGTGGGTGCTTCAGCTGTACCTGTGGAGGAAAGTCTCGGGCGCAGAAGGATAATGTGCATGGAAATGTGCATGGAAGTGTGCCTCACGGGACAGAGTGATGGAGAATGTTGAACCCTTGAGTGTGTGGGAGGGGCTCTGCCTTGCAGTCATCTAAGGGGTTACTTGTGCATGTGCTGTAGATGTAGCAGGTGGTGGTGATAATTGCAGTGATTTCCTTGTGAATTTCGCATGGCTCAATAGTTTCATTCTTCTCCTCCCACCTCTTCTTCTTTCTGTTCCACCCTACATATTTTGACCCCAGTAGTCTCCTTTGTACTTCTGTATTTGTTAAAAACAAAGCAACACAAATCACTAACAAGAAGGCTACTGTCAAAGATTACTTGGGAAAAGTACAATGAGTCTCTGAATACAGTAAAGTAGACATATAACTGAAACTTTTCTGAAAATGAGTCTACTAGTAAGAGCCACTTTCTTAACAATATGTTGGGATAGACAAGGAGTTGAGGAATTAGGAAAGGAACTCAATTCCTAAACAGTTTCCTTAAAATTTTTGTATGCTTACATGTCAACAAGCAATCCTCATCCTGTTTGTTGCTCTTTAGCTGAAAATAAAGCCTAAGAGCTTCTCTTCTTAAACTTAGAGAGTGAACTGATGACACGAATATACCACCTGTGCTCTCCTGGACCAAAGAGAGAAGAAGTCGAAAGATTAATGCATCGTAATGAATGTGGTTATATATTTTAAACACTCATCCTGAACTTTAGGCCACATTGTTTAGCTTTTAATTGAATAGACAATTGATACCAATAGTATATTATTGTGGTTAAGTATTTTTCCCCCTTTGGTTGCCCTAAAGAAGTGAAGGACAGATTTCTGTTCCAGGCTAAGGTCATATTGGGCACAATGCAGTTCTCATGCCTACATCAAGAACACTTTAATGGACAAAGTTTCAAGTACCCAGTTCTCCTGGTGCATCCATCTTGACCCTCTGAAGTATATTAACTACCCTTTATAATAAACTCATCTTTTTTCTAGTCTCTGCTTCACTCTTTCAGGACTCTAGAGAAGGCAATAAAAAATGTAGGCTTTCTTGCCTAAGGACTAAGGTGAGGCTACAGTTCATGGTAACAAAAGAACTTGGATGTACTTTATAGTAGAGATTGCATCAGTAGATGATTCCTGCCAAGGAACACTAGGTGACTAAGATTGTTTTGCAGAAAACTTTCATACTGTGATAGTTTTGAGCCATCAATAATTAATTGCTTTGGAAAACATTGTATTAGATGTGATAACCCAAACACAGAAAGACAAATACTATATATTATCATATATATATTCAGATCATAGGTTCATCTTTTTATGTTTTGTATTAAAGATCAGGAAGCAAAAAAGGCCATGGTTTGGGGTGGGGAAAACCTTAAGCAAGGAGATATTAAAGCATAAGTGATATGAAAGCACTGTGGAAATAGTAGGCATGGAAAATTTAGAGTAAGGAGAAGGTAATCGTGGTATAAAGAAGGGATGGGAGGGGGAATATTCACCCAAAGTTAAAGGTGTATGAAAAATCCATACAGAAAGATACTACTTTACAAGCTAATTAGATGATGATGATGATGATGATGATGATGATGATGATGATGATGATGAAGAGGATACTTTGAATAGAGGTACCTTGCATGACTGCTTCATCATTGGCTCTGTTGCTCCTAGACCCCTCAGATTTTTAAAAAATGAAATCCAGTAACAGATGCGGAATCCTGCCCCATGACCTGTTGGCAAAAAAAAAAAAAAAAAAAATTCTCCAGATAATGTTAGCTGTTAACATTGCTCTTGGTTGCCAACTAGGACTAAATGATAATACCTGTTGCTAAAGACACTGCATACTTTAGATATAGGTCAGAGAGAAATGAAGCTGGAAGTTTCTTGCCTTCTGGCTAGCGTTGATAGCATGTAATTACTTTATGAATTCATAAAATATGAAGTGTAGGTGGCTGGAAAGAAAAGGCATTAACCAACCGTGGACCTTGAATGCAACCATACTGATCTGCCATGCAAGATATGCTCCTTGGTGCAATAGGGTCATAACTCCTTTGGAGATAATCACATGCCTACTGAGTGGAATTGAGACTTGCTCCATAGAAAAGAATACATGCCTAGCTGTAAACCTGGTCAAAGGCTTACGTGTGGGGAGGCTGAGATGAAGAAGCTGAGCCCACTGCTAACTTAAGGGTAGGGTGTACTGTTGCCTTATGGCAACAGTAGCACATGAGGAGGAGGCCAGGTGCTTGCTTTCAAGAAATTTACTCAACTAAAAGGATGCAGAATAATATTCAAGCAAATGGAAACCTGAAGAAAACAGAATGAACTGTACTGAGATTTGATAAAATAGACTCTAAGAAATAAACAAAAACCCTAAGAAGAGACCAAGAAGGCCATTATGAACTAATTAGGGGCTCAATTCAACTGGGACATATAATGACTGTAAATCTATATACACACAGTGCTGGACCATTCAGTTTTAGAAAACAAACATCATTAGACCTAAATAGACAGATAATTTCCAATGTAATAACAGTAGTAAATTTCAACACGCTATTTTTTGTCAACGGGCATATTATCCAGACAAAAAGGCAGCAAAGCAATTTCAAAGTTGAACTATGCTATACATCAAATGGAGTTAGTAGATACTACAGAACATTTCATCTCACATTTTCAGAGTAAATATTTTTTTTCACCAATGTTTGGTGATTTCCCTAGAATAGACTGTTCATCGGGTAACAAAATAATCTTATTTTGAAAATGTATAGTCTTTATTAGAGAGAAAAGAAAAAGAAAGAGAAATATTTCAAATAAAAATGATGTTTCAGGGACTTAGGAAATTGTGAGAAATCCAACTCAAAATTGAGGGAAAATAACAAAGATTAGAGTAGAAATAAAGAAAAAAAATGGCTTTTTAAAAATTTTTATTAATTACAGTTTATTTACTTTGTGTCCTCCCTGTACTTTCCTCCATCATTCCCTACCAATCCCACCCTCCCTCTTCCCCACCTGTGGTCCTCCCCCAGTCCACTGATAAGGAGGTGCTCCTCCCCTTCCCTCTGATCCTAGTCTGTCAAGTCTCATCAGGAGTGGTTGCACTGTCTTCCTCTGTGGCCTGGTAAGGCTGCTCTCCCCTCAGGGGGAGGTGATCAAAGAGCAGGCCAATCAGTTCCTGTCAGAGACAGTCCCTGTCCCCATTACTATGGAACCTACTTGGACACTGAACTACAAATGGCTTTTAAAAGTTCAAAATGTCTTACTGGGGAAAAGTCAAATGCACTTTTCGGGATTTCTGCTAATGTCAGGGACAAGGTGGGGGCTGGTAACCTCTCCCATGTCTCTTATCCAATATACTTCTAGAAATTTTGGTCAGATCAATTAGGAAAGAGAAATAAACAAGCCAGACAAATATGAAGGGAGGAAGCCAATTTTACCTGTTTTGGAGATGCTAGGATTCTAAATCTCCATATAATAACCCAAAGGCCAAACCAAAACACTGTTAGGGAAAAGAAAATGTAGGTCACAAAATTAACTAGGAGGAGACGAATGAGGGGGCTGGGATACAAAGTGAATAAATTTTAATAAATAAACAAAAATAAATAAAAATAAAAAAGAGAAGGTCAAAAACTTTTCTATGATTTTTAAAAAAAAATCACTGAAACCATTCCATTCACAGTAGTTACAGAAAACAAAACACACAAATCATCATCAACAAGCCAGAGAACAGCAAAACCTTAGATGTATATCTCAGCAAGGAAGTCTAAGTCCTCTATAATAAAAACAACAAACACTGGTAAAAAGGAACTGAAGATGGCAGAAGAGATCAAAAGGCTTTCTGTTTCCATAGACAACAATGTTGAATGTGGTTAAATTTCAGTATTAACATGAAGCTCCACAGGCTCAAATTTTAATCCCCTCTAACATGTCAGTGACATCCACCATGTAAACAGACTGAAAGAAAGAAAAAAAAATACTGATCATCTCATTAGATGGAGAAACAGCCTTTGACAAAATCCAACACCCTTCATAATAAAAGACTTGGAGAGATCAGGAATTCAAGACACATAAAAAAAAAAAAACATAATAAAGGCAACAAACAGCAAGCCAACATCAACTGAAATGGAGAGAAACTTAAAGCAATCCAACTAAAATCAGGGACAAGGCTATCCACTCCACATCCAATATAGAACTTGAAACTTTAGCTAGAGCAAAAAGACAACTAAGGAAGAGTAAGGGGATACAAACTGAAAAGAAAGAAGTCAAAATATTACTATTTGCAGATGATATGATAGTATATATAAACAACTCCAAAAATTCTACCAGGGAACTCCTACAGCTGATAAACACCTCAGGATACAAAGTTAACTGAAAAAAAAATCAGTAGCCCTCCTTTATACAAATGATAAGAGAAATGATGAGAAAGAAATTAGGGAGCAAAACCCAATAACCACAAATAATAAGAAATAGATTGGGGTAACTCTGGCCAAGAAGAAAAAGACGTATATGACCTGCACTTCAAGTCTTTGAAGAAAGAAATTGAAGATATTAGAAGATGGAAGGACCTCCTATGCTCAGCCTGATTAACATTAAAAATGGACATCCTACCAAAAGCAATCTATGGATTCATTGCAGTCCCCATCAAAGTTCCAACACAATTTTTTACAGAACTTGAAAAAAAACCTCAACAGTATATGGAAAAATAAACAAACAAACAAAAAAACAGATATCTAAAACAATCCTGTACAATAAAAGAACTTCTGGAGGTATCATTCCTGATTTCAAGCTGTACTACAGAGTAATAGTAATAAAAACTGCATGAAATTGGCATAAAAACAGACAGGTTGATCAGTGGAATTGAATCAAAGATGCAGATGTCAATCCATACACCTATGGACACTTGATTTCTTTTTTTAAAAAGATGCCAAAATTATACAATAGAAAAACAGAAATCATCTTCAAAAAAATGGTGCTGGTCTAACTGGCTGTTTGCATGTAGAATAATGAAAATATATCCATATTTATCTTCCTGCAAAAAAGTCAAGACCAAGTGGATCAAAGACCTCAATATAAAACCGGAAACATTGATTATCCTGTATTACATGTTTAATATCCACTTATAAGTGAGTATATACAATGTGTGTCGTTCTGTTTCTGGAATACCCCACTCAGGATGATAATATCTAGTTCCCACCATTTGCCTGCAAATTTCATGACTTCATTGTTTTTAATTGCTGAGTGGTATTCCATTGTGTAAATGTACCACAATTTTTGTATACATTCTTCAGTTGAGGGACATCTGGGTAGTTTCTAGATTCTGGCTATTACAAATAAAGCTGATACAAACATGGTTGAGCAAATGTCCTTGTTGTATACTTGAGCATCTTTTGGATATAGGCCTAGGAGTGGTATAGCTGGATCTCGAGATAGCACTATTCCTAATTGTGTGAGAAAGCGCCAGATTGATTTCCAAAGTGGTTGTACAAGTTTACATTCCCACCAGCAATGGAGGAGGATTCCCCTTTCTCCACATCCTCTCCAGCATGTGTTGTCACTTGAATTTTTTATCTTAGCCATTATGACAGGTATAAGGTGAAATCTCAGGGTCATTTTGATTTGCATTTCTCTAATGACTAAAGATGTTGAGCATTTATTTAAGTTCTGCATTCGATATTCCTCTGTTGAGAATTCTCTGCTTAGCTCTGTACCCCATTTTTAAATTGGATTATTTGAATTGTTGGTGTTTAATTTTTTGAGTTCTTTATATATTAGTGATATTCACCCTCTGTCAGATATAGGGTCGGTGAAGATTCTTTCCCAGTCAGTAGGCTGTTGTTTTATTCTGATGACAGTGCCCTTTGCTTTACAGATGCTTTTCAGTTTTTCAGGAGGTCCCATTTATTGACTGTTGATTTTAGAGCTTGTGCTGTTGGTGTTCTGTTCAGGAAGTTATCGCCTGTGCCAATGAGTTCTAGGTTCTTCACCACTTTTTCTTCTAACAGGTTTAGTGTGTCTGGTTTTATGTTGAGGTCTTTGATCCACTTGGACTTTAGTTTTGTGCAGGGTGATAAATATGAGTCTATTTGCATTTTTCTACATGAGATATCCAGTTGGACCAGCACCATTTGTTGAAGATGTTATGTTTTTTCCATTATATGGTTTTGACATCTCTGTTAAAAATCAGGTGTCCATAAGTGTGTGGGTTTATTTTTGAGTCTTCTATTCAACATGAACTTAGTGGCTGGCTCTTTGATCACTTCTCCCTGAGGGGGCGACAGCCTTACCAGGCCACAGAGGAAGACAATGCAGACAGTCCAACAGTCCTGATGAGACCTGACTTAGGCTAGGGTCAGATGGAAAGGGAGGAGGACCTCCCCTATCATTTGACTAGGGAAGAAGCATGAGAAGAGAAGAGGAAAGTAGGGAGAGACTGGGAGGGGACAAGGGAGAGGGCTACAGCTGGGATAAAGAAAAAGAAAAAAAGGACAAAATGTCAGTTTACAAAATGGGAAAAAATCTTCATCAACCCCACATGCTACAGAGCACTGAGATACAAAATATATAAATATTTTTCTGTATAGGACCCCAAAAATCACTAGCTCAAGCTCTTCTGCTGTGTTTCTGTCTATTTTTATGCAGTCGGCTTGCTGTGGCTATTTCGGGCCATGGTTTGTCCAGCCCCTAGCCACATCTCCACAGCCTGAAGAGCATCTCTCCAGTTCACTCTTGTGGCGCCAATGTCCAAGAGATACAGCTGATCCCTGGTGTGAATACTGTGGTGCAAATAGGCACAGGCTGGTGACCACTTCTGACTGCTTCTTTGTGGGAAAAACCTTACCTTTATTCTTTTTCTTTCATTTCTCTTTTATAGGAATTGGACATATTTGTATTTTCACCACAACACTTTTCATCAGGTCACACATAGGCACCTTGTAATTCAACATCCTATTCAGAAGTCTCATAGTCCCCCTACACTGTTTATAGTAGGTAAGACACAGAAGTAATCTAGGTGCCCATCAACATGGATGAACAAACAAATGAAGAATGAAATCCTTATGATGGATGGAAGACAATATGTTAAGTGAAATAAGTCAGGAACACAAAGGCAAGTATTTTATGTTTCCTGACGTGTCTATGCCAAGGGAAGTCAGCCTGGAAACAAAACAGTTATTGACAGACATTGGAAAGGGTGGATGTGGAGGATAGGTTTGGTGAGAGATACTGTATTTATGTATAGAAATAGCACACTGAGCCTCATCAATGTGTACGTTAGTAAATCCATTAAAAATAACAACTATTTTCCAGAATAGTGAGAAGTATGAATAAGTGCCTCGGATCTTTGAATTTATGATTTTAATTATTTAAGACACAATGATTTATAAAAATCCATAGCATTCAATAAGTGATCTATGTGTATATAATATTTTAGGTATAAAAGAGAACTTTAATTCACAGAAAAAATGGAAATCAAGGAAGAAAAGAGATAGCAAATTCTTGAAATACTATGAAGTATAGAAAAACAAATTATTTTAGACATTAAGTAATTTCTTAATAGATGTGTATATCAAAAGTTCTTCTATTATAGTTTCATATGCTAGAGAGACTTCAAACGCACATCTTTGGGAAAAGCACCTATAAATATAGTGATGAAGCTTCTTTTTCCATTTTAAATATCTGTTATGTTTTATTACTGTCAATGTCTTTATTCCCTGTTTTAATTTTTTTTTATTAATGATAGGGTCCTTCAGAGAAACTTAACAAAAACCAAAGAAAAGCCCAAAGTTATAGAAACTCATTATTTCTAGGTGAGCTGGAGTGATTTTGCTCATTATAGTACCAAGTTCTCTACCCAGAAGTGTTTATTTCTGCCATGCTTTTTGAGCATATGATGTGATTAGGTGTGAGCATGCTCAGGTACACACCCACCTCTACTTGTGATGATGAACTTTTCCTGTACCAATATACATAGATTTCCCAATAAAATCTCCTTGATTGTTATTTTGGGGGAAGAGGGGGGAAGAACACTACATTAATAATTACCTCCCATTCTCTTCTTTGCTGCAGGCAATAAACTTTCTGTTATCCTCTTATCACTTGGCTTTTCTCATGGTCTTTCCACTTATCATGAAGTAAAACTGTGGCAGTGATAGTTCTTATGGAGAAAGTAGGATAATTTGGGAGTTATGCTCAATATCTGTTTTTCAAGGCACAGATTTATTTTTATTTATTTATTTATTTATTTACTTTTGTTGACTGGTATTGCATTGTTTCTGTGTACTATTTATTACCAGATTAATTGCTTGACTCTCAAGCAATTGGGAAGGAAATTTTTTGTGCCTGGTCCATGGGTGGTCCCAACTCAGGGATCTGTAGATGTCTCCTATCTTCCCTCAGAGCTAATGGGAATTCATTGTTAAAGAACCAGATGTGACAATGCATCTATTTAATTTGCAGGAGCTGTTGGAACAATTAAGTGGGGATGCTGAAAGCAGGTTTCTGCTCATTACTTTATATTGAATAGATTTGGCCTGCCTTTCTTTACATTTTCAGAGTTTAGTTGCCTCAGTGAGTAATTGTGAGGAAAGCTAATTTTATTGTTCTCATTTAATTTCTTTTTTTCTTAATGATCTACTGTTGATTAAGAACAAAGAAATGATCTTAAAGAAGGACACACCATTCAGAGCTAGATGGTAAATTTTGACTCAATGGCCTTTAAGGCTTAAGAGCGTCATTTCCAAAGACAGCTACAAAATGGAGCCAGGTAGTGTTGTACGTAATCCAGTATTTTACGGGTGGCTAAGTTAAGGGAGAATGAAGAGGATCACCCATGTGATATTAATCCTCCCTTAAAAACTGGTCCGAAGGCTGGAAGTATATTGTAGAGGCATGTGACGTGGGCGGTATGCAAAAGTCTGGGTTGAAACTCCATAACCAAACCAAAAGTAATAAAATAGAAACAGAGACCAACACACAGAAAGGCGTGAACGTACCAGTAGTGATTTCAATTGCTTTGGGAACCAAATAGACTTAGGGGAAAGCATTGATAGTTAGGAGTGCACTGTTTTTGCTGAAGCAATGAGTTAATGTTATAGCAGAAATGGTTAATCCCAAACTCTCGATAGCATTCCAATCTCAGTAAGCCTTTGTAGAACATTCAATGCAAGGTGTGACTCTTTTCCACATTTGTTTTATGATGGTTCAAAGCAATCAGAGACTAGTGGGGGGATACAGCTTATCACAGTCATCTGGGATGCTATAACGACATAAAACTGTGGAGTCATTTTTATACATCCTCTCAGCCCTCCTTTTCAAGTCACACACACACACACACACACACACACACACACACACACATACACACACAGAGGGGTGAGAGAGAGACTATAAAATACTATTAAATTTTGGTATTAAATACCAAAATTTTCAAAGCCACATTTTTGACCAATGGGAGTATTTAGTGATTGTTATGAATGACACAGCAGAGGGACTTCATTATTTATTAATCCTTGACATCAAGTTTGTGTAATTTCAAGCAGAAGTTATTGAATTTATAAGGCATAAACCTCTGATAGCAACAGTTGCCCCAACTAACAGACTTGAAACTTTAAACGATTTTATAAGCAGATACAGCAACTGCCAATGCTATGGGCAAATTTAGTCCACATAAGACCTCCCTAGTTCTTCTACATCTTTGTGAGGGTTTCAGAGCTATGAGATTTTCCTTTGAGATATTCTCCTTAAGAGACTGTAGGGTGGACAAAGAAGTTTGGGATATTAAGGTATATAGTGCTGGAACAATGTGAAGGAAAAATCAAAATTTAAGTGAAGAGAATAATAATAATACACTTTTTGAGATTATACAAAGGTTGTCAATCCTGAATATCACCAAATGAACAGCCAATATAACCGATTTGCCAGGAAAATCCCCAAACAGTTCTACAAAGTCATTCTGAATTTAATCTGGGTGAGATCATGTGAAACCCACTGAGCTTAATTTGAATTGATTTGCAACCATTCATTCCCTTTACCACTCATTCTCCAAGGGCACAACAGCTGAATGGAAAAGGGAGATCCAGAGATGAGCTCAGATCTGATCATCAATCTTTCAGGGAGAATTCATGCCACAGTACTAATTACCATCTGTTTCTGAAACTCTATCCAGTGTGTTGGCACAGTTGCTTTACTTTGATCATCTTTGTTTACATATCACAATCTTTAGAGTGATTGGAGACCCATTTCAGTTCTTCTGTTCTTATACCAAACCAAAACATGATAAGCAGAAGGGGCAGGGCCTTTTGTTATCAAATTCATGGAATCATGAAAAAAGTTATCTTCTAGACATAAAAAGCTAAGAATCTTGAGCTCTGGAGAGATGACTTGAGGAGATAGAATCAAGAGAGTGGGGGCAGGAGGAGACAGAGAGAAAAATAGAAGAGATGACAAGAAGCCATAGGACTTGTGTGATGTATAGGTTAGCCAAGGAAGCCAGGGAGGGAACATAGTAACCAAACCTGGGATGCGATAAGGAAGAGGTATATCTAGCTTACTGGCCTGCTCAACTTTCTGACAGACATTGGACATCTCAAACATTCATGCTAAGAGCCATTAAGCTCCTAAAATAATAATCATGCACAAATCTCTTATGTAAGTTCATGTTTTTGTGTTGGGTTACATTGAATGTTATTTTGGGGTGCATGAAACCAGGTTGTATATACCTGTGATGAACCATCTGGGATGTTTTATTGTCACCCCTGAGATGGGTAAAGGTCAGCTCCAGGAGATTGTGACTGTTAATGCTTCACGGGACCTGGTTTCATGTAACTAGTGTCTTCCCACTTAGTAATTACTGCAAACCTTAATGGATTCAAGCAAAATTATTATGCTTTGTAGACTGACAAAGTTCAGCTGGATGAGTCCTTGGGTGTTAAAAGTCTTCTAGGGTCTGATTGCCAAAGTCTCTCTCTGCTTTGGCAAGGTTCCAGGGTCCAGGGTAGGATCTGGGATGTGATGGGGAGTCCCCTGTTCACTGTATCTCTTGGGTCACTGAACTGATGGCTCAAGCAACCTATTAGCAACTGATCAAGTAGGGGAGAGAGCTCAGGAATGCTTCTCTAGGCCTAGCAACTGGCTACACTGCCACTAAGGAGGAAAACTTTCACTGGTCACCCTTATTCTTGCAGCCAGGACTATAAAAAGCAGCTTCTAACCAAACTGCAAGGGATTGTAAAAAGGATCTCTTTGATCTGAGATTAGCTCCTGCACAGGGACAGGCCACTGTGGAGGCCTCCATGGGCCAAAGTAAACTTTTTTCCTGCTTATCCTAGGATGGTAGTTAGATCCTGAATCACTGTTAACTTGTTTTAAATCAGTAAGAAAAAGAAAAGGGGGAGAGAGTAAGAAAAGACCATTCACGTACATATGCTTCAGAGAAAAGGTGGAGGAAGTTCAGAACTTTAACTTCAACAAATTCCCACCATATGACAATGGTATTGATTTCTGCTAGCATTTCCTCTGCAGGAACTGCAGTAAGTTTAGGTTGCCAGCCCATACAAACATATAGACAAGCAATCAGACATATAGACCTGTACATAGTCATACATACATTCAATGGACAATACAAAAGGAGCTCCTTACATACAGACAGACAATTGACATACACTCATGTAACATACATACAAAAAACAGATGGACATATTTACATGTAAACACATATCTATATACACATTTACAATTCATGGATGAAGCGATTTCCAGCCAGCTTTCCTTCACTGGGTTTCTGCCAATAGTGTGTGTGTGATACCACCATTTATTATATAGCCTTTATACCTCTGAGACAAAGCTCTCAGGAAAAGAATTACCTCATAGTAAAAAAAGGCAATTAATCATAAAAACAGATGAATTCTAAAATACAACAGCTTACATGTTTTAAAACTAAAGATTTCTTATCTATGTATCCATTATGCAAGTTCATAGTGAGTTCAGAGTGACAAAGGTTGACAATGTCTAAAGGCTAACTGGGTCTAAAAGTTACAAGAATATATGTATTTTCAATTAAGACTGACTTGGTTACCCATTTTTTTTTCAGTTATGTTTGTGGTGATAATCTTACCTGTCTTTCATTTCAAGAAACAAAGCAAATTTAAAATGATAGCATATAATGCCACAAGGTGACAAGGTATAAAGAATTACAACAGAACAATTTCTATATAATGACATCCAGGTTTGTACTTAATTAGACATTGCTTGGTAGTAGTCCATTATAATTTGGGTTCATGGGAAGTTGAAACTAACTTGCCTATATTTATGGTGTATACCAAGATTTATAATGAAGGCTTATCTTGAAGACACAATTCTGTCTCAAGCCTGTCTCCTACTGAGGCATCTGGAGGGCCACAAAAATATTTATTGCAGCTATAAACTTTCTAAAGTTGTTTTAGAAGTTCTAAAACAATTTAATTTTTAAAACTGTTTGAATCAAATCAGGAATTCCATATTCAGGAATTAATTCATCTAAACAGCAGGATCTTTAATAAGATCCTGCAGGAAGTTTGTTCAATCAAAGTGTGTAACTACCCAGAGAGTGATGATTTATACCATACCAGACTATAGAGAGATGCAGCAGTGTGCAAAGAATGAGTGTCAGAGACTGGAAGTGATTCTGGGGTGTATCATGGTATGAAACACAAGATGCCCTTCCAGAAGGCCCATCTGCCTAATAAGAGCTTCTTTAACAGAATGGCTTCTGACACTTGGGCCTCACTTAGGGCTGAGATTCCATGCCTTAAGAGACATGTGAAATTTCTCTGTGAGTGAATAATGTAGAGCACTCTCCATCAGGATCAGTTTTAACCATCCTCTGGACTATCAGCTAGGGTTGTACTTGAGACATCTCCATATGATCTCTTGTAGCTTGTGAACTTCATAGGATGGAAGCTAAGGTTCTCAAGAGAAGGTTTTCCTGGAAATAAGAATGAGAAATGCTGTGGCAGAAAAGTCTATGACTTAACGTTGCCATGCTGATATACTTAATGGTTATCAGTGGACTTGGAAAGGGACAAGGAGGAGATGAAGTAGGGAGGGTGGGATTGGGAGGGAATGAGGGAGCGGGATACAGCTGGGATATAAAGTTAATAAACTGTAACTAATATTAAAAAAATTTAACCAAAAAAAGAGTATAAGTCTATCCTGGGCTCAAGGGATTGGAGAAACTGACTTTCTGCTTTTCCTGATGAAAGAATATATATATATATATATATATATATATATATATATATATATATATATATATATATATATATATATATATATATCAAAGTAACCTTGCAAAAGATCAAATGACATATGAACTGCTTTCATGGTCATCTTGATAAATAAACATATGCTATGCATTGTAACAAAGCCCATGTACAATATAAAATTCATTTCTGTTTGAGACAAAAAAGACTAAAATTTAATAGTGCTGAGAAAATATGCTACTTCACAAATACTCCTCGTTCATTGTATTTGTCTACAGCTTTAATTGGAATCTCCATTTCTTCTGACTTCTTCTAAAAGAAACACAATGGGAAAGGATGAACTCAGGTTGTCCTAAAAACCTAAGAGCAACTAACAGCATACAGAGTTCTCTTCATGGTATAGCTGGCCTCTCATTCATGAAAATGAGTAAGACAGAAAAGCAGTGGATCAATTCCTACTATTACTGTTGTTCTTTTCCAGACTCATTTCAGAGGACTCTGTATAAACATTGTATATATCGAGAACCTGGCCTATTCAAGCAGAACGGAAAATCAGAAAACAATAGCTAGTAAAAGAAAAAAAAATTCAAGACAAGTAATAGAAGGTATGTTAGTTTCACCATATCACAAAGACACACAAATTGTGATAAAAATGGGGACAGAAAAGGGGGAAAATAGGGTATAAGAAAATCATTACTCTCTTATTTTTCTCCACTAAAATTTGTAGGCTAATTTAAAAAAGTTAATTAAACATTCAATAAGCATGAACCAATGTTTTAAATTTAAGGATGCAAAAGCAAAATAAATAGAATAGAGAGCTAGAAGATGGGAAACAACTGGGACTAATAATAGACTGAAGGGATAGATTTCCTTGTCACATCATGATATTTCACTGTTTTATTATTAAATCAAATATATCACAATGGTGTAAATTTAAAGCATGGATGTGCTCTATCATAGTTTCTATTGAGCATGCTCAGCCAGTTCAGCATTTGGTATGTCTTGGTAACATTAGGAAGGTCAAACAATAAAGATGAAATTAGTTGGAAGCATTTGATCCTGGGAATACCAGGCCAGATAATTTGAATATCCATACAGATGTTTGGGGTAAGGCAGATTTCCTATGATGCCTGGGAAAGTTGGCTTGGGAAGAAGTATGGTGATCTCAGTATAGTGAGAAAGGCATAAGCCTAATGTCCTTGGGGACTGAAGTCTGAAGGTAGCAATAGATCACTGCTGTCACACTGTGGGAGACAGAGGGAGTCTAGGCAGCTCCAGTGGCTAGAGCCTTTAGGGCTTGCAGAGCAGGGAGAGGACAGAAATAGCAACATAATGGGGGAAAAAAGACTTGCTTGTACATGCAATAGGGTGCAGAATTTCATCAACAAACACCTAAACACCTGCCTAGGGTAGGGTTGGATTAGTCTTTTTGCTGGCTTGTTTTTTTGAGATGGGGTCTCCCTAAGTACCTCTGGATAGATACCCCTGTACCTTGTTAGGTAGACCTTGATCGTACAGAGATACACCTGCCTCTGCCTGCCATGTAAGTGCTGGGACTGAAGATGTACTCTACCATGACTGACCCCATGGAGTTAGTCTTATTCATGATGGTTCATTTTCTATAATTTACTGGAAAATATTTTTGAAAAAGGTAATTGCATGATACACAAGGACATTTGTATCCATAGGTCTTTTGAAGAGGTATTGTATTGCGGAGCACTACAGAAACAGAAACAGGTAACTCATTTCAGAACTACGTTATCAGTATCAACATGCATCAGGAAGATATTCTTCTCTGATAATTTTAGTATCTTGGTAAATGATACAGATTTGTTTCCTTTTCCAGGAAGTTTTTTTTCAGTTATGCATTTATTTATTTGTGTATTTATCTATCTATCTATCTATTTATTTATCTATCTATCTATCTATCTATCTATTTATTGTGTGTGTGTGTGTGTGTGTGTGTGTGTGTGTGTGTGTGTGTGTGT
>NW_026586463.1:4400222-4401512 GCF_907164565.1 Psammomys obesus
TGTGTGTGTGTGTGTGTGTGTGTGTGTGTGTGTGTGTGTGTGTGTGTCTGGGGCAAGTGCAAGCATATGTGAATGACCTGGGATAACATATTGTGCCTGGACTTCTTAGCAGCTATCTCTCAAGGATCTTTCTTCTCTTTCTCCTATCCCTTACAGAAATTTGGAGTTGGTATAGGATTTATGGTACGCATTTCTGAGGCTAATGGTTTCCATGGGGACGAATTAGGATTTGTAATGGGTCACAATCCTTTTAAATATCTGTTGGGAATTATAGGTCCCTGAGTAAAATCAGATGGATATCAATTCTGTATGAGATTTTAGTAAATTCAGAAATCCTTCTAAGCAGCCTTGGGATACTTTCAAATCTAGTTAAGTTCCTTATTTCATATCTAGGAAATAAACAGACAGACAGAGGTTTATTCTAAGGGGAGCCTAAAAACAATTATGTTGAAATAAGCATAATTTCAGTTTTCAGTAAGTTCAAATAGTTTGTTTTTTCCTTTCTATCATATACTTGACTGTGACCCTTTTAAACATTATTTAGACTTGTCTTGTTTTATCTTGGCCAACATTCATGTTTGACTGGACAGAGAGACCACTTTTTTCTGAGCAGGAGTATGGTAATTCCAGTCTATTATGAAATAATTGTACAGGGACACTGTGCACATGGGTGGAAGTCAGCCTCCACCCATGCAACATCATCGAGCCACTGTACTTGAACTGAAAATGTACCTAACTCAAACATATATGTATATATACATATCCATATATATATATATGTATACATATATATCTACACATATATACATATGTATATATGTGATCTTCTTTTGTTTTCTTTTTCTTTTATCGAAAATAGATTCTTTTTTATAGATTATATTCGAATTAGAGTTTCTCCCCTCTTTATTTCCAGTTTTTCTCTAACTCCTCTTTCCTTCAGACCTACTCTTTTTCTGTTTCTCATTAGAAAAGAACAAGCTTCTGAGAGATAACAGCCAAACATGGCAAAACGAAATATAATAAAATAAAGCGAAAGCCATCATCTCAAAATTGGACAAGGCAGCTCAACTGAAGGGAAAGAGTCCTAAGAGCAGACAGAAGAATCAGAGACCCACTCATTCTCACAGTCAGGAGTCCCCTAAAAAATAAGTTGATAGTTATAATATATCTGCGAAGGACCTGGTGCAGATTCATGTAAATCCTGTTAGTTCTTATGCATCTTACTTAGTTGATTTGAAAGGCTTTTCTTTCTTTCTTTCTTTCTTTCTTTCTTTCTTTCTTTCTTTCTTT
>NW_026586463.1:4401522-4402430 GCF_907164565.1 Psammomys obesus
TTTCTTTCTTTCTTTCTTTCTTTCTTTCTTTCTTTCTTTCTTTCTTTCTTTCTTTCTTTCTTTCCTTCCTTCCTTCCTTCCTTCCTTCCTTCCTTCCTTCCTTCCTTCCTTCCTTCCTTCTTTCTTTCTCTCTCTCTCTCTTTCTTTCTTTCTTTCTCTCTCTTTCTTTTTTCTTTCTTTCTTTCTTTTTCCTCCTGGTGTTCTCCATCTCCTGTCCATTTACACTCATTCTGCCTTGTTTTCTGTGGGGTTTTCTGAGGGAAGGGATTTGGTGAACACTTACTATTTAGACTCTGTCTCTCTGTGTGTGTGTCTCTGTCTCTGTCTCTGTCTCTCTCTCTCTCTCTCTCTCTCTCTCTGCTTAATGCCTGGGTGTGGGTCCTTCCATCTTTTCTTATGTGCTCCCAGGGGAAGCTTCTCTGGTGATGTCTGGATAAGTATAGATATGTGAGTATAGTAGAATGTTATGAGGAGTCATTTTATTGATGCTCTTTTCTTTGTTTTAACCAGTGGTGTTTAGTCTTAGCATTGGTCTCTGGGCTATCTAGTCTCTGTGCTTCGGCCACCCAAGCAGTGTCAGCTACGGGTTGCATCTCATGGAGTAGACATTAAGTTGAATCAAAGACAAGTTCTGTGCAAGCATCACCCTGACTTATTTTTCAGGCAGGACAGATTTTAGCTCAAAATTTTTATAGCTAGGTTGGTGTTTATGCTTCTCCTTTGGTAGACTACAGAATACCTTCTTTCGTTTAGGACACTAGGATGTAGAGATAAAGGCTCCATGTTGGACTTCACTGTGCTCAATGAGTTGTATGGGTGTTGTCCTTGGAAATGGAGCACCTCTGTCACTATTCAGAGACCAACCCATTGTCTTAACAATATAGCCTGAGTTGTTTGGGGATGTTAAT
>NW_026586463.1:4402440-4483136 GCF_907164565.1 Psammomys obesus
AGCCTTGTTTGGTAACAAGAGATGACCAGTTGATACTCCATATCCCCCTGTTATTAGACCTCACCAGTATGACCTTCATATATTTTAGGAAGTTTCTATACAGTCCCTCAAACGCCCCTCAATTCCCACTGTCTCTCCCCACATTCAGTCTCTCTACCCTATCTTCCCTCCCATGTCCCACCTCATCATCCCATTCCTGTCCCACATGCTCCCAGTCCACCTGTAAAACTTATTCTATTTCTCCCTCCCAGGGAGACCCAAGTATCTACCCCAGACCTTTTCTCTATACCTAACCTCTCTGGGTCTTCAGATTATAGCTTGGTTATTATTTATTTAATGACTAATAACCACATATAAGTGAATACATACCATATTTATCTTTCTGGGTCTGGGTTACTTCACTCAGGATGATTTTTTTTTCTAGTTTTCTCCATTTGCCTGAAGTTTCATGATGTCTCACTTTTAGCAATACTCGTTTGTGTAAATGTAGAACATTTTCTTTATCCTTTTTTTTTTTTTGTAGAGGGACATCTAAGTTGTTTCTGGGTTCTGGCTGTGATGAATAAAGCAGCAGTGAACCTGACTAAGCAAGTACCCTTGTGGTACCCCAGAGTACCCTTTGGATATATACTCAAGAGTAGTACAGCTGGGTCTTAAAATAAGTCGATTCTCAGCCTGAGGAAATGCCATGCTGATTTCCATATTTGCTTTACAAGTTTGCATTCCCACCTCAATGAATGAATGTTCCTATTATTCCACATCCTCGCCAGCATGTGCTGTCCCTTGTGTTACTGATCTTAGCCATCCTCACAGGTGTAAGATGGAATCTTGAAGTAGTTTTGATTTCCATTTCCCTGATAGTAAGGATGTTGAACATTTCTCAAGGTGTTTCTTCGTGATTTGAGTTTCCTTGATTGAGAATTCTCTGTTTAAATTTGTATCTCATTTTCTAGTTGGGTTTTTTTTTTTTTGATATCTAGTTTCTTGAGTTCTTTATATAATTCGGATATTAGTCCTCTATTGAATGTGAAGTTGGTAAAATATTTTCCCAATTTGTAGGCTGCTGCCTTGGCCTATTGGCAGTGTGCTTTGCGTTATGGAGGTTTTTCAGTTTCATGATGTCCCATTTATTAATTGTGATCCTGGTATGAGCTCTATTGGTGTTCTGCTTGGAAAGTATTTTCCTATTCCAGTGTGTTCAATGCTATTTTCCGTACTTTCTCCTGTATCAGATTTAGAGTATCTGGTTTTATGTTAAGGTCTTCGATCCACTTGGATTTGACTTTTGCACAGGGTGATAATTATAGATCTATTTGCATTCTTCTATATTCAGACATACAGTTTGAATAACACCATTTGTTGAAGATGCTGTCTTCTGTTGACTGTATATTTCTGGCTTCTTTATTTCATAGGTGTGTGGATTATGTCTCAGTCTTCAATTAGATTCCCTTGATTAATATGTCTGTTTTTATGCCAGTATCATGTAGTTTTTATTATTACAGCTGTGTAGTACAAACTTGAAATAAGGAATTATGAGACCTACAACTGTTTTTTTTTTTTTTTTTTTATGATCCAGGGTTATTATACTTATCCTGGGATTTTTTTTTCCATATTCAATTGAGAATTGTCCTTTCAAGGTCTGTGAAGAATTAGGTTGGGATTTTGATGGAGATTGAATTGAATCTGTAGATAGTTTTTAGCAGGATTACCATTTTCACTATGTTAATCCTATAGATCCACGAACATGGAAGATCTTTCCATCTTCTGATATCCTCTTTAATTTCTTTCTTCAGAGACTGAAAGTTTTATTGTATAGGTCTTTCTCTTGTTTGTTAGAGTTACCCCAAGGTATTTTATGTATTTGAGGCTCTTGTGATAGGTGTTCTTTTCCTGCGTCTTTCCTCAGCTTGCCATTTGTACAACGGAGGTCTACTGAATTTTGTGAGCTAATTTTGTATCCTGCTCTCTTACTGAAAGTGTTTACCAGCTGTAGATTTTTTTCTGGTGGAATTTTTAAGGTCACATATGTATATTATTATA
The DNA here is from genome assembly GCF_907164565.1 of Psammomys obesus. Lineage (NCBI taxonomy): Eukaryota > Metazoa > Chordata > Mammalia > Rodentia > Muridae > Psammomys > Psammomys obesus. Next base: position 4,404,481 of record NW_026586463.1, read on the forward strand.
TCATCTACAAATCACAATATTTTGCTTTCTCCCTTTTCAGTTTTTATTACCTTGATCTCCTTTAGTTGTCTTATTGCTCTAGCTAGGACTTCAAGAACTATATTAAATAGATTTGGAGAGAGTGGACACCCTTGTCTCATTCATGATTTTAGTAAAATTGTTTTCAGTTTCTCTTCATTTAATTTGATGTTGACTATAGGAAGCTGTTGACTGCCTTTATTATTGTTTAAATATGTCCCTGGTATCTCTAATCTCTCCAGGGACTTTTATTATGAAGTTGTGTTAGATTTTGTCAAAGGCTTTTTCTGCATCTAATGAGATGATCATGTGGCTTTTTCTTTGTTCAGATGGTAGATTACATTTTTTGTGTGTACTTTTTTATTATTAATTACACTTTATTCATTTTGTATCCTCCCATAAGCCCCTCCCTCCTCCCCTCCCGATCCCACCCTACCTCCCCTTTCTTCATGCATGCCCCTCCCCACGTCCACTGATAGGGGAGGTCCTCCTCTCTTTCCTTCTGATCTTAGTCTATCAGATCACATCAGGAATGGCTGCATTGTCTTCTTCTGTGGCCTGGTAAGGCTGCTCCCCCTTCAGGGGGAGGTGATCAAAGAGCAGGCCAATCAGATTATGTCAGAGGTAGTCCCTCTTCCAAAGACTCATACTCCAACCAAGGACTATTCATGGAGATAACCTAGATTACATTTTTTGCTTTTTGCATGTTGACTCATTCCTGCTTCTCTGAAGCCAACTTGGTCATGGTAGATAATCTTCTTGCTGTTTTCCTGAATTTGATTTGTAAGTATTTTACTATTTTTTTCTTTTTAAAATTATCATTTATTACAATTTATTCAATTTGTATCCCATCTGTGGCCCCCTCCTTCGTCTCCTTTCAACCCTACCCTCCCTCCATGTTCTCCCCCTATACCCCTCTCCTAGTCCACTGATAGGGGATGTCCTTCCCCCCTTCTGTTTGACCCTAGCCTATCATATCTCATCAGGACTGATTGCATTGTCTTCCTCTGTGGCCTGGCAAGGCTGCACCCCACAGGGGGAGGTGATCAGAGAGCCAGCCATTGAGTTCATGCCAGAGACAGTCCCTGCTCCACCTTGCTAGGGACCCTACTTGGAGACTGAGTCTATGGGCTACATCTGAACCAGGGTTTCAGGTCCTCTCCATGCATTGTCCTTGGTTGGGCTATCATTCTCTTCAGGGTTCCCAGGGCTCAGTTTTTATGGCTCTGCTGGTCTCCTTTTGGAGCTCCTGTCCCCTCCAGTATTTAGCATCCCTGTTGGTGGTTTGAATCTGAATAGTTATGATAGACTTATATGTTTACTTGCCCACCAGGGAGAGACATTATTGTCAACTGTGGCCTTGTTGGGTAAAGTTGTTGTATAAATGGGGCAGGCTTTTAGGTCTCAGGTGCTCAAGCTAGTGTGGCATGTTTTTCTCTGCTGCCTGCAAGGATACAGAGGTAGAACTCTCAGCTCCTTCTCCAGCACTGTGTCTGTCTGCATGCCACCATGTTTCCTGCCATGATGACAATGAACTAAACCTCCGTAGACTCTTAGGTTCTGCAGTACACCTGTTCAGGCCCTTCTGGATTTCAGAGTTTCCACTGAGAAGTCAGGGTTAATTCTAATAGGTCTGCCTTTATGTGCTATGGGTCATTTTACCTTGAGGTTTTTAATATTCTTTATTTGTCCTGTATATTTAATATTTTGATTATTGTGTGCCAAGGGGACTTTTTTTCTAGTCCAGTTTATTTGGTGTTCTCTACGCTTCATGTGCCTTGTACCTTCTTTAGGCCAGGAAAATTTTCTTCTATGATTTTGTTGAAAACATTTTCTGGGCCTTTGAACTGGGATTCTTTTCCTTCCTTTGTCCCTATTACTTTTAGATTTGGTCTTTTCATGTGTCCCAGATTTCCTGTATGTTTTGTGTCAGAAATTTTTATAGATTTAACATTTTTTAACTGATATATCTATTTCATTCTGTTGGTGAAGCTTGTGTCTGTGGTCCTTGTTTAAATTCTTAAATTTTTCATTTCCAGAAATTCCTGTTTCTCTGTGTGTGTTGTGTTTGATCTGTTTCCTTTGTCGGTCATGCACAGTTTCATTCATTTCTTTCCACTGATTGCTTATGTTTTCCTGCATTTGTTTAAGTGATTCAATAATTTCCTTTTTAAAGAGCTCTATCATCTTCATATATTTGGTTTTAAGGTCTTTTTGTATTTGTGCTTCAGTTATATTTGAGAGTTCAGGAATTGCTGTGGTAGAATAGCAGGGCTCTGGTGGAGACACAGTGTCCTGTCTGTATTTGTGCTTTTATTCTGGCAACCAGGCATCTGAGTTTGGGATGATTATAGGCCTAGGCGCTGATTTCTGGATTCGACTTTGATAGGTGGGTGTTTTGTTCCTTGGTTTCTGTTTCCTGTCTGGATTTCTGAAGAGTGTGGTGACTGTGCGTTGTCTGTTTTCCTGGCCTGCTCAGCTGCTGTGTTCACAGGGAATGCCTGCTGGTGTTGGAGATTTGGGTGGAAGACTGGGGGAGAAGGGGTTTGTGATCCTTTGGGCATAAGGTCTGAGATTAAAAGAAGACTGCCACACATTTACTGCTGCAGAGCTGCAGCTGAGAGTGGAAGACTGGCTTAAAGGGAACTGAAAGAGAAGAGATCAGCAGACAGGCTACCTAGTTTTCTCTACTCAACTCCATTACATATTCACTTAACTGGAAACTAAAGATACTGTTTTTGAATCCCTGTGTTAAAAATTAATTAATCTATTCAAAGAAACTTCTTTTAATAACTCTGTCTCTAATGCTGTATACATAACTCTACCCGTTATACCTTCTTTTGTTTACAGAAACATTGGTATTTTCGTTATGCTTTATGGTTGTATATCTTAAGTTGATAGTTCGTCAAAAAGTAATAGGTCAACACACTACTCTTTGGATCCTGCTATTACTCTCAGCATTTTTTTTTTTTCATTTACAGCAGTTGCTATTTAAGAACTTCCTAATCACTAGCCAATCTGTTCTGCTATGTCCCTTTCTCTTGTTACCATAACAACTGAGGAGCTGGTCAAAAATTTATATCCTGTTTCTTTATAAGCCAGATAGAGACCCTGCAGAAATACCAGTATTTCTAAATAAATAAGAGCAGCTAAATTTTTTTAGCAACTAGGCATATGAATGTATCCAGTCACTTAAGAGTTGCAAAGCTTGTAATAGATAGATAGATAGATAGATAGATAGATAGATAGATAGATAGATAAGTAAACTTAATATAAAAAAAGAGTTTTAAAGATCCTTTGAGTTTCTTTACTGCTCTTTTTTACCCAATCCACAGTATAACCTTGACAGGACAAGTTTGCTTTCTGATGCATCCTATTCACTGGCCACAGTTTCAATGACTTTAAGGTTTTCTCTTGGGATGATTAGGAGTATGCTTCCTATGACTTTTACACATAAGCTTTGGTTATGTATTAAAAAATGTCAAAAAATTTGGTTTGTTTTTAACCTGTTAAACATTCAGACATTTGAAGGCAGATATGATTGAGGTGGTCATGTTGATTTTGGCTGCTCAGAACCTATGACTTTTACTTTCTATCGTAAGTCAGTTTTCCAATTAGGACATTATCTTCACCCTATTTAACAAAGGAGGAAATAAGAAACAAAGAACTTAATCGCTTGCTAAGGCTAATCAACTGAATCACTTGCTTAAGGCTAATCAACTGAAGACCTGAAACAGTGATAAGATGATTCAGCTTTCCTTTCATATAGTCCCTGCTATTGGTTACTCCTGAACACCAACAGAACACCCAGGAACTTGTTGGGATTGTAATTTGTAAATACAACCAGTACCTAACAAGCTGTCTCTTGCTGCGCACGCACACGCCCGCACACACGCACACACACACACACACACACACACACACACACACACACACACACACCTGACTGCTCTACAGCTTTTATAGGTTAAGCATTTTGTCAGGTTTTGGCTATTAGCTATTAGCATGTGGTAAGCTTTATTTATTGGTGGTAAGTGAGTCACTCTACTTACTGAATAGGGTCATCACCATTCATTACATCATTTTACATATGGAAAAGTGTTGTAGTTGCTATTTGATATTACAGCAACTTTTCACAGTTTCACAATGGATTGGAGTGAAGCAAAATGCTAACAGATGTCAACTCAGTGATCAGGGATTGACATTTATACTAATTAAATTAATATCTAAATATTGTTTTGATTTTATACCATTTCTTCTAAATGAGTGATGTTCCAAAATTTAATATTTAAATGACTAAACATCTAAGCCAAATGAAATGTTCCGTGCTTAAAGTTGGGGAGAGCACTCAGTGTACTTCTAGTTTCCTTGTCTCCATTTTGATGATTTTTTTTTTTTGTAGTCGACCTTTTACTGAACTTTCTAATCTCTTGATCATCAGTTTGTTCTCTGTGACTTGCTTGAGAGACTTACATCCCCAGGGAGTAAAACTAGTCAGCACTTTGTGAACTCCCCAGATCCACATGGCTCGGAATTTTAGCAAATCTAGGGCATCTTGGCAGAGGAATAAAGCACAGTTCTGGCTGTCATTTCTGTCTCTCTGCCACATTGTGTTAGGCCTTGCTGTGCCAGCAAATGCATACAGACCTGTACTTTCCCACAGAGATACATCAGGTGAAAATTCAAAGCTATTCCTTGTTCTCCAAACTATGAAAATAATTTAATAGTCTTAAGAGTTCTGGAATTCAAGATACAGCTATATCACTCCTAGGTATATAATCAAAAGATGCTCAAGTACACAATAAGGACATTTGCTCAACATTGTTTGTTGCAGCTTTATTTGTAATAGCCAGAACCTGGAAACAGCCCAGATGCCCCTCAACTGAGGAATGGATACAGAAATTGTGGTACATCTACACAAGGGAATATTACTCAGCAATAAAAAACAAGGAAATCATGAAATTTGCAGGTAAATGGTGGGAACTGGAAAAGATCATCCTGAGTGAGGTATCCCGGAGGCAGAAAGACACGCACGGTATATACTCACTCATAAGTGGATATTAGACATATAATATAGGATAAACCTACTAAAATCTGTACACCTAAAGAAACTAAGGAAGAAGGAAGACACCGGGTAAAATGTTCAATCCCCATTAAGAAAGGCAAAAAGGATGAACATCAGAAGAAGGAGAAAACAGGGAATAGGACAATAGCCTGCAACAGAGGGCCTCTGAAAGGCTCTACTCTGCAGGGCATCAAAGCAGATGCTGAGACTTATGGTCAACCTTTGGGCAGAGTGCAAGGAATCTTATGAAAGAAATGGGAAATAGTAAGTCCTAGAGATAACAGGAACTCCACAAGGAAAGCAACAGAACCAAAAAATCTGGGCACAGGGGTCTTTTCTGAGACTGATACTCCAACCAAGGACCACTCATGGAGATAATCTAGAACCCCTGCTCAGATGTAGCCCATGACAGTTCAGTGTCCAAGTGGGTTCCATAATAATGGGAACAGGGACTGTCTCTGACATGAACTGATTGGCCTGCTCTTTGACCACCTCCCCCTGAGGGGGAACAGCCTTACCAGGCCACAGAGGAAGGCAATGCAGCCACTCCTGATAAGACCTGATAGACTAGGATCAGAAGGAAGGTGAGAAAGACCTCCCCTATCAGTGGACTTGGGGAGGAGCATGTGTAGAGAAGAAAGAGGGAGGGTGGGACTGGGAGGGGAGGAGGGAGGGGCTTATGGGGGATACAAAGTGAATAAACTATAATTAATAAAAATTTTTAAAAAGTTCTAGACTACAGAAGTGGTATAGTGTACCATTTTAATTACTGGGGCATCAGATGTGAGGCCTTTCACGATCCTATCCTTGTCCAACATGTCTCTCAGACGAAGTTCATACTATATTAGGGTTTTTAACGTTGTCATCTATTTTTCCTTCTTTTAGAGGGGTTAAAGAATATAGCTGCTTAATAAGTTTCCCTTTGCTGTGCTAGCTTTGAGGTTGCCTTCGCAGAGGCCATACATTTACCCCAGTGGCTCTCATTCATGACAGCCATCACAACCATCTGAGAACTAGTAATACCAGGGACATTGGGAGTCATTTTACTGCTAGGCTCCTTTAGCAGAAGAATAATATTTATTTTTCTCCTAGGCCTATGACCTATGTAGTTACAGGTTCTTGGCCACCTGAACAATGTCAAGTGCATGAGTTCCAGCTCATGCGGTGGGCCTTAAATCCAATAAAGTAGTGACTGGTTGTTCCCACAATGTTTGTGCCACTATTGTATGTATGTATGGATATATATATATCACCTTTGTAGAAGGGTTTGTAGGTGGGATGATGGCTACCTTTCTCTTCTGGTAGTGTGCAGAACATTGAAGAAGTCATATTTATTTCACTGACAGTGCTGAAAAATTTGAATGTTTAGAGAGATTTTGCCCATGGTAATGGAAACATATGATTAGAAAAGTTAAAATCAGGAGCTAACTCTGTAATAGCTACATATGTACAATAAATCATCATTACATTAGTGCTCTACAGGATTCATATGTACATAAATACAGCATGTGTGTGTTGTACCTCTTAGGAATGAACACACAAAAGCTAGATTATAGATGACCATGTGTCTTTTTTTTTTAATTTTATTTTTTTCTTATCAGTTACATTTTATTAACTCTGTACCCCAGCCGTGTCCCGATCCCTCATTCCTTCCCAGTCCCTCCCTCCCTCCCTCTTTACAGCATACATACAGCTCTGGTTTCAGTTTCTAGCACCATCAATTCAAAAGGTTCAGGAATGATGGTCTTAATGACACTTCCTTTTTTAGTTAATGTTCTGAAACTTATAAAAATGATGAATTTATTACATACAGCAGATTACCAAGCACCTCTAAGTAAAATCTTGACTACGTACCTTATAGCTATCGATCTTATGAATGCATTACTTTTATATTTATGAGAAGAATAAGTGAGTTTTTGTTAAAAGCATACATCATAGTCTACTTTCAGGTAAATTTTAGCTCTTCTACCTGTTGCAAACATAATCTGAAGGGAGCTGGAGAGGTTGAAAATTCTTCTTTTTTTTTGCTTTCATCAAATATATTTTTGGCAATAAATTAAACAGACTGATGAACAATATGCTGTGAATCCTCAGGATGTATAACTAAGCCCATGTACCCTAGGTGGGAGGAAGTCCCACAAGATCCAGGCAGGTGTTACTAGTGACAGCCCCGGGAGCACAGTTCGTGAAAGCATGATGAGATATACCCTCTAAAAAAAGGAACTAAAAATGCTTAGTAATTTTCTCTGAAGTAACACTTCAGAATAATACTATGACCAATAGTGCTATGATCAATGATACAAGGACCAATGCTAGTTTTGAGTGACATCCAAAGCAAGAAAAAAGATGTGTAACTGGTCAGGGTACAACACAAGTTCTTCTGTTTAAGTTCACTGGACTGTGGTATTAGAGATATCCATGGTAGTAAAGAAACCACTAGACAGATGTAATCAAAGAGCACACGGGCAGAGCCCTTAAATTGTGACACAAGGCAATATAGTCTCCTTCAAAGAACTATGTCCCATCCACAGAAGGCTCTTAAAATGCCCCTGGGATTTAGGCACCATTTATAAAGTTAGCAGTAGCTAGCAACAACCTGTCATAAATAGATTATAAGACCCACCAAAAGATGAAAGTTTGCTATTGGGAGTCTTGAGCAGATAATCAAGCAGCATGAAAAGGTGGGACACACCCTGCTTTCTCAGGCGTCGGGCACTTACCCCTCAGCTCACATCCATGACTGATGGTGGTCAGTGTCTAAGGCACACTGACTGAAGAGAAAAAAACACAAAATCAGCTTGGTTCATGGATCACGTGCAGTAGGATGTGCAAAACAATAATGAACAATTCAGCTGGTTGGCCAGGGGACTGAGGCAAGCAAGATTAGAGGAGCAAAACAAAACAAAACAGCTAAGAGAAGGCCGTATGGTCTGGGCATAATACAAAACGCTTTCCATATGCATGCCTTAAGTTCCACCCAGAAGTGCCACTAAAATTCACATAGATTAGTTTTTAAAAGATGAATCTCCTTTTTTTTTTTTTTTTTGTAAAGGGAATGTACTTGTAATATCTAAGCTATTTGGATAGTTTGTTTTTGTGTTAGGATGGTAGGGAAGGAAAGGTTTTAGGCATAGTGATTAAGATACATAGACTATGAAAAGAAGATCAGGTATCTTTAAATGAAAATTAAGCACCATGAGTTTTGTTATTTTTGGCACTCTTATGGGGTATGACTAGGAAACGTTTATAACCAAATTTTCCTTCTTGCCAATAAAAGACATTAGGAGTTATTTGTGAAGTTTCATAGTTTCCAAGTCCATACGATTTTGGGTAATGTGTGAATGTGTTCATGTGTGGAGGAGAAAGATGTCCATGTAATTGTGGTGAATGTGCACATAGGTGTTGATGCCAGAGGTTGGCAGTAGGTATCTTTCCTGATTGCTAGCCACCTTATCTTTTGAGACAGCATTTCTCACCAAGCCCAGCCCTCACTAATTAGCCGAACCGGTGTCCTATGAGCTCTGCCTTTCTGTCTGCTCCACCCTCACTCCCATGCTGCAGTTCTATGTGCATTCCCACACCCAGTGTTTATGTGGGTGCTGAGGACCTCAGCTTCTCAGGCTTGTGTGGCCAGCATATTACCAACTGAGCCATCTCCTCTGTCACTCGTGAGTTATTTAAATGATGTATAATATTCTTAGTAGTTTGGAGAATGTTTTACAAGATTTTAAAACCTTTCTTCATCGCGTCTCCCTCTGAGAGATGAATTTGCTTTCATGGAATGTACTAGGCAGAGAAATGGCCCACTTGGAAATGCTGACATCCTCCTCGTGGTGACCTATGACTATGTTGCCTTACATAGTAAAGGCACTCTAAAACGTTGAGATGAGAAGAGTACTTCCAGTAACACAGCTCTAAAAAAGACTGTAACTTTCCCCTACTGCTTAGAGTGTTGAGACAGTAGAGAGGCTGGAGAGTCCAGAAGGACAAACTCTCTGTTATAGGCTTTTAAGACAGAGGAAGGGAGCTATGAGTCCAGGAGTGTGACTAGTCTCTAGTCAGGAATGACTCCTGACCCACAGAGAACATGTGAATCTCAGTCTTCTAAGGTTCAGAATTTTGTCAACACTGTTGGCATGGCAAGGAAATGGTGTTTGCCTGTCACCATCCAGAAAAAAAGCACAGTACTATCAAAAGCTTCATTTTAGCCTGGCGAGGCTGTGTTGGACTTGTGACCTGCACAGGTGTAATATATAAATGAGTGTGACTTTGACCGGGAACCTGTGATGATTTGATAGTAAGCCTCACAGATAATGAACACACTGTGATTTCTTGGCCTGAGATAATATGGGAGGCCACTGAGAGATATTGAAAAACAACAGGACATTATTAAATTTATTCTCAGAGGTGGCCTTGGTATAATTAGCTAATTAGCACTCATTTCCAATGATTAGAAATGCAGTCAAGTAATGAAAATGAATTATTTCAAATTCTGTTTTGGTACACGGACATTTGACAATATTTAGGCCTAATGAGGCCACAAGAGTAAACATAGAAAGTCCTGCTAATAAAGATTATGCACTTGTCACATCAAGATTAGTTCACAGAACAAGCGAATCCTTATTTTAATATTGCATTTTGGTCTAACAAAAGGAAAAGTTAATTAACAAGTGCTTCCCAAGAACAAAACACCCAGCCCATTCAGGTGCTGTTTCCTGAGTTTGACTTAATTATGCTGTGTCAAGCACTGATGGCTAGTGGGTGCTGACAGTCTCTTGGCCTCGATTTCCTGATCAGTGAATTACTGGTAAACAGTTACTGCTTGTGCACAGCCAAAAATGTAGGATCACTTATTTACAAAGGATGACAGAGCTTATTTAGTTATATAGTCAGATAGACCCCCTTGCTTTTGTAGCTAATCAATAATAAAAGATTTTAAAAAGTTATTCCAATTTGTTCTCATTTTTTTCTATGAACAAATAGAATTAGATGATTAAGCATCTTAGGGGAGTATTTAACGTAAGGAAGCTATTAGACTTATTTCCAGAGAAGGAAGATTAATTTCAAGTATCTGACAGATATCCTCAAAGGCAAAAACCCTGAAATCTAAGAAGACTGATGACTTAGGAGTTGAGATACTAGAGACCAAGACTCTCTCATTCATTTTTTTTTAATGGATTTTTAAGGTTTTTGTTTGTTTGTTTGTTTTTTTAAGTGCTTATCTGCCTCTCTGCTTCTCATCATAGAAAATCTGTTTGTTGTCATGCAAAGAGTTAAAAATATCTATTTCAAGCCTTTTCCCCCTTCTGCAGTGGTGTGCTGTGTTTAAGGAGCTGTACTGATGAGACCTTATGGTGTAGCGTCTGACATTCCTAGGAGACACAAACTCACAACAACTCCTCATTCCCTTGGCGTTTACAGACTTCCTGCCTCCTCTTCTGCAATGTTTCCTGAGCCCTTAGGTGCAGGAATTGTGTCATAAATGTATCACCTGGGACTGGGCTCCACACCTTTGCAGTTTGATCTGTCGTGGGTTTTGTTAATGGGCTGTCTGCTACAAAGGTAAGTTGGCTTGATGAGGGATAAGAACTACACTTAACTGTGGGCATAAGATAACTATTTAGAATGTAGCTAGGGATTATGCTGTCTTAAAAAAGTGGCGGTTGTAGGTTCTCCTCCAAGATCCATGACTTCACTAGCCCTGGGTAGTTGGCTAGGTTTCCAGTGCCAGGCGTGGCTTTCTTTTCGTTGAGTGGTTCTTACGTCCGTTTAGAGAGCTGTTGAATGCCACCAAGTCACTGAGAACAAACTGCTCTGAATTTTATATATCTTCTAAAGTTATTAGCCACAAAACCAAGAAGAAAACATACCAACCTATCAAATTAAATAAGCTCTGTCATCCTTTCCAAAAGAAGTGATCCAAAAATAATTGGCCATGCACCCTTAGGATTATTTTGCCATGCTGGTCACTGTTAACTCTCACTTTTGGAAGCTTGTCTGCTGCCTTCTGACACCATGAGAGCTAGCCCTCAAGAAGGAGGCTTTCAGATCAGATCCAGCTTTGCTCCTCTGGCACTTTCGTCTAAAATGCATGGTCTCTTCAACAATAGGGACTTACCTTCCCCTTGTGTGAGGCAAACAAGGGCAACAACAACCTTTACTGTTCCAGGAGTCTCTTAGACAACCCTGACCAACAACTCAAAGGAGGGTGTCTCATATATGATGTTGGGTTTTTGTCTGATAGTCTATGACTCTTGGGTAAATCATTGTCAGCAAAGATGGGAAAACTTAATTTAAATATGTATTATATATATATAATCTTGTGCATATTATAAGTATTTTTAGGTACATAGTTAATAGTGTGTTTCCTTATGACTTTTCTGGGTCTCTGTCACCTCACTTGTGATCCTTTCTAGTTTCATCCACTTACCTTCGAAATTCATAATTTCATTTTTCTTTACAGCTGAATAACATTCCATAGTATATATGTACAATGTTTTCATTGTCTACTTATTAGTTGAAGGACATTTATATAGTTTCCTTTTCCTAGCTATTTTGAACATGTATCTGTGGAGTAAAATGTCAAGTCCTTTGGGTATATGCCAAAGAGGGATAAAGTAAATCACATGGTAGATTTAATTTTAGTATTTTGAGAATTCTCCATGCTCCCCGCCATCCCTGAGTGGCAGAGAATGAGGGTTCCCTTTTTCCTGCATCTCCTCTAGCATTTGTTTTGTTGATCTTTGCCATTCTGAGTAAGATTAAGTCTCAAAGTTGTTTTGATTTGCAATTTCCTAATTTTTAGGGATGATGGACATTTCTTAGCCACTTTAATTTCTTCTTTTCAGAACTCTCTGGTCAGATCCAAAGCCCATTTTTTTTGTGTGTCATTTGTTTAATTCACTCTGTTTTTTTTGAATTCTTTACGTATTCTGGATATTAATCTAGGTCCAGCATATAACTGGCTAAGATTCTTTCTTATTCTATGGGCTTCTTCTTCACTTGATTGATAGTTTATTTAGCTGATAGGAAGAAGATTTTTAACAACCGATGTTCCCCAGTGAAAGAATCAGTAAACTAATTAAACAAATTTACTGAAGCAATCAGTAAACAAATAAAATATACATATACATACACATATACATATATGTACATAACAATGAAAAGAAAACATGAATTTCAAAGGGTGTGTGGAGGTGGATATAGGAGGGTTTGAAAAAAGGAAAAGAAGTGGGGAAATGATGTAATTATGTAATAATCTCAAAAGTAAAAGAACTAATTCAATTTCACTATTTATAAAGAAATATAAACTAAGATATAATGTAATAACACTTTAAAGGTTATAGACTGAGTGAAATTTAAAGGGCTGACACATGAAATGTTGCCAAGGGTGTGGGGTAACAGAAATTTTCATAGATTGGTGGCAATGTTAAATGATACAAAGGATACATTTTGGGGAAGTGAAGATGTAAAAATCATATACGCCATGACAATCTAGCCTAGGTCAAGGCTTCAGATCAGTTAAATAGGGTGTGCACCAAAAGATTTGTCTGGGAAGAGACTCGAACTCATTGGTGGAGGAGAGAACTTCCTGAACAAAACACCAACAGCTCAGGCTCTGAGATCTACAATTAATAAATGGGACTTCATGAAACTGAACAGCTTCTGTAAAGCAAAGGACACTGTCAACAGAACAAAATGACAACCTATAGACTGGGAAAAGACCTTCACCAACCCTACCTTCAATAGAGGGCTAATATCCAGAATATATAAAGAACTCAAGAAATTAGACACCAACAAACTAAATAATCCAATTAGAAAATAGGGTACAGACCTAAACAGAGAATTCTCAACAGAGGAATATCGAATGGCAGAGAAACACTTAAAGAAATGCTCAACATCCTTAGTCATCAGGGAAATGCAAATCAAAGCAGTTCTGAGATTCAATCTTTCACTGATCAAAATGGCTAAGATAAAAAACTCAAGTGACAACACATGCTGGAGAGGATGTGGAGAAAGGGGAACCCTCCTCCTTTGCAGGTGGGATTGCAACCATTTTGGAACCATCTGGTTCTTTCTCAAAACATTTGGAATAGAACTACCTCAAGATTGAGCTATACCACTCCTGGGTATATACCCAAAAGATGCACCACCATTCAACAAGGACATTTGTTCAACTATACTCACAACAGCTTTATTTATAATAGCCAGAATCTGAAACAACCTAGAAGTCCCTCAATGGAGGAATGGATGCAGAAATTGTGGTACATTTACACAATGGAATACTACTCAGCTATTAAAAACAAGAAAATAATGAAATTTGAAGGCAAATGGATGGAACTAGAACAGATCATCCTGAATGAGGTAACCCAGAAACAGAAACACAGGCATGGTATACACTCACTTATAAGCGGATATTAGCCATATAATATAGGATAGCCGTACTAAAATCTACAGACCTAAAGGAGCTAAACACTAAGGAGGACCCTAGGGAGGATACTTAAATCTCATTCAGAATGGCAAACAGGATGAACACCAGAAGCAGTGGAGGAGAGGAAACAGGATGGGAGCCTACTATAGAAGGTCCTGTGAAAAGCTCCACCCAACAGGGGATGAAGGAGATGATGAGACTCATAGCCAAACTTTGGGCAGAATGCAGGGAGTCTTATGGAAGAAGGTGTAGGAATAGAAGCACATGGAGGGGACAGGAGCCCCACAAGGAGACCAACAAAGCTAAAAATCCTGAGCCCAGGGGGTCCTGCAGAGACTGATGAACCAACCAAGGACCATGCATGGAGAGGAACTAAACCCCCTCTCAGATGTAGCCTATCGACAGCTTAGTCTCCATGTGGGTTCCTGAGTAAGAGAAGCATGGGCTGCCTCTGTCATAAACTGCTCTGTCATTGCCTACTCTTTGATCCCTTGCCCCTGGCGATGCGGCCTTACCAGGCCACAGAGAAAGAGGATCCAAGCAGTCCTGATGAGACCTGGTATGCTGGGGTCAGATGGAAGGTGAGGAGGCTTCTATCAGTGGAGTTGGAGAGGAGCATGGGACAAGAATTGGGAGGGAGGGTGGGGTTTGGAGGGAACAAGGGAGGGACTACAGCCGGGATACAAAGTGAATAAATTGCAATTAATAAAAAATAATAAAAAATAATTAATTAAACATCTTTAAAAGAAGGAGAGAGGAGGAGGGGGAACACTGAGGAGACAAATACATTTTACCTGCTTTAAGCTTATATGACATATTCATACACTGAACCATTGCCAAGTTACAGTTCATGATTAATGTTTTTATATAGTAGTAAAGCTTATTTGATGACAAAGAGATGACTTGTATAAGCTGTACCGTCATTTCTAACACTTTGTTCTTTTCTGGGCCCTCATATGACTCCACACAGATGTTAAACCATGTGATGTGTTTCAGAATGTAGAAATAATTCTCCACTACACAGAGTGAGACTCTTCTGGTCTTAATTCTGCTCCTTTTGATTGGTGCTGTGGTTACTTCTGCTCAGGAGACCTCTTGGTACCTTCCAAGCTCCCATCTGCAGCCTCTCCAGCAGCTGGCTTCTCGGTGACTGCAAGCTTCCCTTTCCATTCAATTATCTAGAATTTTAAACACGACTAATTAATCCTTTTATCAAATGGTATAGAATTAGACTGCTCTGATTTCTCCCTCCCCTGAAAGGGACCTTCAGCTCCCACAGACTATAACATTTTCATCTCATTTAGAAAGAACATAAGATGGTTGGGAAAAAAAATGGTTTTGTGCTAATATTCTCAAAAGCTGTATTCTCAAGCCTCACTTGATTGAAATCAAACAAAAATTATATTTTGTCTGAATCCTGTAGGGAATTGCTTCACTTGCACAATACATGAATGGCAACATTTCAGCTAAATGGCTACATGACATACTAGAGAAGAGTCTTCAACTGAAAAATAGTCAGCAAAGTTAGCATGATGTTGGTGCTGTTGCTGCTGAATACCTGGGATGTTGAAAGAAATTTAGATTTTTAGCCCTTTGAATCGAAGAGTGTTTTCTGATGGATGACAGAAAGTATGGTGTAGATGGTAGACCAGCAGAATTGCAAATAACATTTGTCTGACCTGTTTTTGCATGAGTCTGTCTCACACTGACATCATTTTGGGGTGTCTTAAATGCTCGTATAAAGATTTCAAACATGGACACCTCGTAAGCACTGTTAAAATGCAGGTACAATTTCTGGGGTAGTTCTTGCAAGGTAGAAAGCTGCTCAGAACAAAGCCCACAGAACACTGAAATAAGCTACCAAATAAGCAAAAGTAAAGCTACATTTTGGCTCTAAGTCGCTTTGGTATAATTTCACCTTTCTTGAAAACTAGATGTAATAAAATGTTCAGCAGTTGGTTGTCAGGAGCCTCATTACCCCAATTCCACATAATTGCTGTGTTTGACCAAGCAGAGCAGAGCAGCAGCTGGCCTGGAGATTGCTCTCCACTGCCATTTTAGAAATTTGCAGGGCACATGGGCAATTTTTGATCCCTACTTCATTGAACATAGGCATTCTATACTCTGCGGTCATATACAAAATAGAAGCTGTTCAGTAATAAACTAAACAGACTCCTGTCATCTGGAACAGCGAGGATGGAGCCTGTGGCTCTTATGTTTAGTGAGATGAAGTTGCATGTCATATCAGATAAGCCACTCTGTGAAGAACTCACAAGCTTAGCAAGACTTTCTGCTGTAGGGCTGTTTAGTCTTCAGAATAAATTTAGTTAAAAACTCTTACCTTCTTTTCACTATTTGTATCTGTTCTCTTGATTTCTCTGGAATTTCCTTCCTTGCCCTTTGTACCTTCTTTTAGTAAGAAGGTACGTAAAATTCACTATCAAGAAAACTGTGTTTACAGACAGTGAACAGGTAAATACACTGTTCTGAAAATAAAGAGAAATTCTCAGAAGTTAGTTCCTAAAAGAAATATATATATATATATATGTATATATTTAAATAGAAATGTCCTCTTGTAGCTCAGGCTGGCTCTCAGCTCTCTGTGTGGTTGAAGATGACTTGATCCTCCTGTACCCATTTCCCAGGTGCTAAGTGTGAGTGATCAAGGCTGGTGCACATTTTCATATTAACTAAGATATATCTTTGTTTTGCGCGGTGGCAGGTTTTATTTGAGAACATTTTCTAATAAGACTCTGTGTATACTATGTACGATATAAAACTATTTAAGGCAATAATGTTATATAGCTTTTAATTATTCAATTACAGTAGCTTTAGAAAATTTTCTCTCAAAATGCTACCCAAACTTCCCTAATTCAAATATCCCTGTGAACTGAGAGGCTGATTTTGAGGGAAGGAAAAAACCAGCCTCCCACCCTTGAATATTCATCTATTGAACCAGCCAACAAACCAATATGTATAAATTATAGATCAGCTTTTCCAACTTTTATGAAGGCAGCTATGCTGAAAACTAAATTGCAAAAGAACCATTTGGGCAATGCAACAAACAAACAAATCTTTCTTAAATAGATCCAAACAGTTTTGCTCCTATTGTTATTTCCAAACTTTGAATCCAAGTAGGAAGATTTTTGTAAAACTATGACTACACTTTACACAAAATCCCGTATGAAACAAAGGTTCCCTGAGTCTGAGAGCGTAACTTCAGTGATCCAATGCTTGTCACAGAAAATCCCCTTTTGTCAAATATAACCAATATATTAAACAAATTTATAGGTGTGATATACCTGGGGCTGGGCTTGCAGCTCCATTGGTAGAGTGCTTGCCCACAACGCATGAAACCCTAGATTCACATCCAGTGCCACATAAAACCAAGGATGAGCTACAGGCTAGCAGTTCTAGCACTCAGGGAATGAAGGCAGTAGGCTCTGGAGTTGAAAGTCGTTTGGGGGCAAGTTCCCAACCATCTTGGATTAAATGAGACCCTTATCAGACAGAGAGATAGAGATAGAGAGAGAGAGAGAGAGAGAGAGAGAGAGAGAGAGAGAGATTTCCTGTAGAAAAAAAATATCTGATCTCACAGATTAGAAATGCCAGTGTGATCAGGGTTTTCTCTAAAAATGAGTTTAAATGCAAAATTTTAGCTATGCCCCAGAAGTGCACTGCATTGTGATAGGTAGGAAGGGTCTTTCATTACATTTTTTTCTTTTTTTTAATGTATGTATTCATTATTAATTATAAAAATCTAACTGTAGTTCATAAATTAGCTTGAGGATAAACTCAGAAAAAAATGCATGCATAGTTGTTCAGTCTCAGGAGGGAGCCTGTTTCCTGAAGGGGCAATGTGACAAGCTTCTCACGTGTGCTCACATCATTCATGTCTGCTCACATCATTTCTGCATATTGGTGATGAGGACAGGCCACCGGCCTCTCCCTCATCTTTTGTGACATTATCTCCACCTGCTGGCACTTCAGGGGATTGACCCTCTCAAAGCCACTGAGGGCAGGAAGCACATTTGCATACTTTTGACTCCCTGTGACACACCCATAGCAGACATTAATGAAACATGAATGATCTAGTTTTATTACTGGTTAATTCTGTGTGTGTTCTTGTTCATCGTAGAAGAGGAAGTGTCTTGCTATGTTGCCGTGCTAGCCCAAAACTCCTGGGCTCAAGAAGTCCTCCTGTCTCAGCCTCTAGAGTAGTTGGGATGGTAGGTGCAAAAGAGCATGCCTGGATGTCTTAACAAGAAAGCTGATGCTGCTGGCTTTTTCAAGGTACTGGAGATTTGAATTCAAATCCAGAGAATTGTGTGGTGAGTGCTCCTAAGTCAGTGGCCACTTTACTGTGTTTTCCAAGTCTTTCTCCAGCAGGTACCCCTTACAGTAATTTCCTAGGCTTCTGATGCCACCGTGCAATGCTAGCAATTTCTGTATCTGTGAAAAGCACTTCCATTCATTTGTCTATAGATGGTCTCCAGATCTGAAGCTCTGGCCCAGTTTTTCTTCCCAAATAATAGACATTTTTTTTTTTTTTTACTAATATATCTCATAGGCAAATCAAATCCTTCACACCAAAATAGACTATCTTATCATCTCTGGAAATTGGCTTCTGCACTCCACTCCTCAGTAAGTGGTTTCCCTCTCTATCCTGATGCCTAGGCCATAGCTCTTGCCTTCATTCCTTCTCTTTTTAGTGTTCATTCAGCCAATGGTTAAGTCAGTTCTGTTTTGCACTCCTGCCTTAACCCAATTAGTGTTTGCTCTTCTCACCACCACATGCTATTTCCAACACTATTTTTATTCTCTCGAGGTTCTGTTCTCAGGCTTGTTCCCTTTCATTCATCTCTATCTGAAAATATAACTGTCGCTGCTGAGTTCACCAACCCTATATCTGACAGAGGGCTAATATCAAGAATATATAAAGAATTTAAGAAGCTAAACAGCAACAAATCAAGTAATCCAATTTGAAAAATGGGGTACAGAGCTAAACAGAGAATTCTCAATAGAGAAATATCAAATGGTAGAGAAACACTTAAAAAAATGCTCAACATCTTTAGTCATCAGGGAAATGCAAATCAAAACGACCCTGAGATTTCACCTTACACCCATCAGAATGGCTAAGATGAAAAACTCAAGTGACAACACATGCTGGAGAGGATGTGGAGAAAGAGGAATCCTACTCCATTGCTGGTGGGAATGTAAACTTGTACAAGCACTTTAGAAATCAATCTGGCACATTCTCAGACAATTAGGAATAGCGCTTCCTCAAGATCCAGCTATACCACTCGTAGGCATATATCCAAAAGATGCTCAAGTATACAACAAGGACATTTGCTCAACCGTATTCGTAGCAGCTTTATTTGTAATGGCCAGAACCTGGAAACAACCCAGATGTCCCTCAATGGAGGAATGGATACAGAAATTGTGGTACATTTACACAATGGCGATTAAAAACAAAGATATCATGAAATTTGCAGGCAAATGGTGGGATCTAGAAATGATCATCCTAAGTGATGTATCCCAGAAGCAGAAAGACATACATGGTATATACTCACATATAAGTGGATATTAGACATATAATATAGGATAAACCTACTAAAATCTGTACACCTAAGGAAGCTAATCAAGGAGGACCCTGGTAAGACGCTCAATCTTCATTCAGAAGGGCAAATGAGATGGATATCAGAAGAGGAAGAAAATGGAACAGGGCAGGAGCCTACCACAAGAGGGCCTCTGAAAGACTCTGCAGACCACCAGGTATCAAAACATACGCTGAGATTAGCCAAACTTTGGGCAGAGTGCAGGGAATCTTATGAAAGAAGGGGGAGATGAAAGACCTGGAGGGAATAGGAGCTCCACAAGGAGAGCAACAGAACAAAACATCCTAGGCACAGGGGTCTTTTCTGAGACTGATATTCCAAACAAGGACCATGCATGGAGATAACTTAGAATCCCTGCACAGAAGTAGCCCATGACAGCTCACTGTCCAAGAGGGTTCCTCAATAATAAGAACAGGGGCTGTCTCTGGCATGAACTCATGGGCTGGCTCTTGCATCACCTCCACCTGAGCGGGGAGCAGCCTTACCAGTCCACAGAGGAAGACAAAGAAGCCAGTCCTGATGAGACCCAATAGACCCAATAGGGTCAGATGGAAGCGGAGGTAGACCTCCCCTATCATTAGACTGGGAGAATGGCATAGGAGAAGAAGGAGGGTGGAATTGGGAGGGGACAAGGGAGGGGTCTACAGCTGGGATATAAAGTGAATAAACTGTAATTAATAAAAAGAAAAGAAAAATAAAAAAGGTAAAACTAAAAAACTAAAAAAAAAAAAAAGAAAGAAAACAAAAGATTCTTGGAGGTGTTATAGTGCCTGTAAGGTGAAACCTTAAATCTTCAATACATTTTACAACATCCTGGTATAACATTCAGGTGTTAACTCACCCTTTCTCCCAGCACAATGCATGGGCTGCATGGGCTGCATGGGCTGCATAGGCTGCATGGGCTGCATGGGCTGCATGGGCTGCATGGGCTGCGGTGCTGTGACTGAGAGGGGTCTCTGTGAAACCCCCAGTAACTGCACGTGCTGACCACAGCAATAGAGCATACCTCCCTTCCATGCGTCCTCGTTCACTCACTTACCTCTTGGATGCTACAGTATTTTGTGGTTTATGTTTTAAGCCTTTTGAAATAAGGTCTTTACTATATAGCCCAAGCAGGCTTCGAATTGTGATCCTGTTATCTTGGCCTCCAAAGTGCTGTTGTTACTGTTCTCTATCTTCACCATGCCCAGCACTCTTTTGGATGTTATGTCTTATCTGTTTCTTTCCTTCCTTCCTTCCTTCCTTCCTTTCTCCCTCCCTCCCTCTCTCTCTCTCTCTCTCTCTCTCTCTCTCTCTTTCTTTTGACAGGGTCCTTAGTTCAGGCTGACCTCAAACATCCTGTGTGAGAAGGATGACCTTGAACTCTGATCCTTTGCCTTCTGGAGCACTTAAACACCTGGTCTATGATCTTTGCAGTGCTAGGGTGGGTCCCAGGGCTTGATGTCTATTAAGCAAGCACTCTACTAACTGAGCTACATCAACCCAGATGTTGCTTTCTTTGGGAGAAAGTGTCCTTGAAAAACTCCAGTCCAGCGGTGGCTGTTTTTCTCTTCATACGGGGTCACACATTATTTAACAAAGGGGAATTATTCAATCAAGAAATGCATCCATAGGGCACCCCCCTCCCCCATGGAGTCAACATAATAGTACTTACAGAAACCGTGCTTGTGTGGCCTCACTTGCTCTGAGGCTTCACTCCTGCACATCATATTCCTGTACTGAATACTACAGGCCACTGAAATTTACATAACCTATTCACAACAAATTGCAGCACAAATGGTATTTGTGTATGCAACAGCTATAAAAACAGAGCAGATTCAGGGAAAATACCAGTTAATATGGATAGTTCAATTTCATTATCAGTCTTCCTTCCTTGACATTGTGCACTTTGCCCTGAGTAGCAGTTTTTGTTCTTCACTAAACTGTGAGTTCCACAGGGACAAGTAATCCATCTTGTCTAGTGTCATATCCTGAGCTACAAGCACAGTGCTGGGTATAGCGGAGTATCAAAGAGCAGACTTTTTATCTTTTTACTATTTCTGTAAAAATTGCCCTTGGGATTTTGATAGAGATTACATTTATAGATTCCTTTGGCTAGTATGGCTTTTTATCTTCTGATCTATAAAATAAACGTTTTTTTTGTTTGTTCATATTATTTTTTTGTTTCTTTCATTGGCATTTATAGTTTTTATTCGGAGTCTAACTTCCATAGCTAAATTGAATTCTAAGTCTCTCTATCAGCATGCTTCATTTTTTCTGCACATAGCCCCTGCTATCTACATCCTGGCAGAATTTTTACTACCTCCTTTCCATCTGAATGCTTTTAATTTCCTTTTGTTGCCTAATTGTTTGGGCTAAGACTTCCATTATGATTTCAAATGGAAATGATAAGATTGGGCATCCTTGGTTTGTTCCTGATCTTTTGTAGAAAGCTTTTGTTTTTCTTTATTGAATATTATGTTATCTGTAGACTTTCTATATTTGGATTTTATTGTGTTAAAGTCTGTTCCTTTTATTTCTTTTTAAAAATGATTTATTCAGTATGTTGCCTGCATGTATGCCTATACACCAGAAGAGGGCACCAGATCTCATTATAGATTCTTATGAGCCACCATGTGGTTGCTGGGAACTGAACTCAGAACCTTTGGAAGAACAGCCAGTGCTCTTAACCTTTGAGCTGTTTCTCCAGCCCTGTTCCTTTTATTTCTAACTTGCTGAGAGTTTTTATTATAAAGGGGTATTGAATTGCATGGAGTGCTTCTCTGCATCCATTTGCAAGATTTTGTGCTTTATCCTTCATTTGTTGATACAGTTTTTCTCACTACTTCATTTATTTTTTTCCTCTGTAGCAGTTTAGGGCTAATCCTATTTGATTGTGGTATATAGGTCTTTTACTGTGCTATTATTTGGTACACTGGCATTTTATTGAAGATTTTTTCCAATTTTTTTTTTTTTTTAATATGAGTGCTGGCCTATAATTTTATTTTCTTGGAATTGCTTTGGTTTGGATATGAACACAATATCCACAATGGCTCCATAATGCATCTGTATATGATCTCTATTTCTAGAAGAATCCGAGAAAAAATAGAATTAATTGTTCATTATAATTGGTGGAGCCTTTCCATAAAGCCAACTGATTCTTGGCTTTTTAGGGAGATTGTGATTAGTAATTAAATATCATTAGCAGTTGTCAGTCAGTTCAGATTCATTCTTGATAGGTTATGTTTCTTCTAGGTCATTCATTTCTTCTAGGTAGTGTAATCCGTGGACGTTAGTGGCAGGCATTGTGAGCCTTCTGATTTCTGTAACATTCTCTAATGTCTTCTTTCTCATTTCCAATATTACTTGGTATCAATAAAGTTTTACCATTTTTTTCTTTCCAAAACACCAACTCATTTTTATTTATTTTTTATTTCTGATTTTATTTTAATTAATTCCTTTCCTCCATGTTTCGTTTAGTTTTTCTATTTTCTAATTCTGTAGGAGGCTGGTATGATACATGTTACTGGCCCTTAAGATCTGGCTACACCTATCTTTGTTTTGTAAACCTGCCTAAGACATACCTGATTGGTTGATTAAACAGCCTATACCTGGGCAGGGCAGAAGGGGATAGGCATCACTCAGGTTCCTGGGCTTTGGAAGACCGAGAGAATCACAGGAAACAGACAGAAAGTGAGGAAGGAGGAGGACACCACGATGGGTTAGCCTGGAGAAGAAACCACATGGGGCCGGGAGAGAGGACTCCGATAATGATGTGAGAAGTCCCAGATAAAGAATGAAAGCAAGTATTTATAAGATTATGGATGGAAGATGGGATGGTTAAGGAGGATGGCATTAGCTGAGGGCTGGGAGATGGGTGGTGAGGTGATTCAGACAGCGTAGGTACGAATATCTGCCCGGGCCAAGGTAAATAACGCAATTATAAAATCTAACAGGTGTCCATGTCTTATTATTTGTGATAGCGGGTTAGATAATACCGCCTTTCTAATCACAGGGCAAATATTAAATAATAAATATTATATAGCTCAAAAGCCACTTTCTAATTTGCTGCAACATAGTTCCTGGAAACGTGAAGCAACTTTGCTTACCTACAGTCTTCCTAATGTGGGCACGTATGTGTCCACAATGCCGGCGCCCTCGTATCACTGAGCTTGTTGTAGCCTACACATTTAGTCATTTTTTAACAAATGGTTAAATAAAACTACATTATATTTCTCCAAATTAGAACCATTATCTATGCACTTGACTACAGAAACAACAAAAATGAGTATAAAAGATACTCCTGTCAATTATACGGCCTCTGATTCCCAAGAATCATTGTTTTGTAATCTCTGGTTTAAAAACAAAAACAACCACCAAAAAAAAACAAAAACAAAAAACAAAACAACAACAACAACAACAACAAAAAACACAACTGTCCCTTAAAAGAGGAAGGGATACCAAAACTGTGGTACATTTACACAAGGTAATACAACTCAGCAATTAAAAACAAGGAAATAATGAAAATTTCAGGCAAATGGTGGGATCTACAAAAGATCATCCTGAGTGAGGTATCCCAGAGGCAGAAATACCCACATGGTATATACTCACTCATAAGTGGATACTAGGCCTATAATATAGGATAAACATACTAAAATCTGTACATCTGAAGAAGCTACACAAAAAGGAGGACCCTGGGTAAGATGATCAATCCTCACTCAGAAAGGCAAATGGGATGGACATTGGAAGAAGGAGAAAACAGGACAGGAACCTACCACAGAGGGTCTCTGAAAGATCTACCCAGCTGTGTATCAAAGCAGATGCTGAGACTCATAACCAAACTTTGGGCAGAGTGCATGGAATCATATGAAAGAAGGGAGAGTTAGTAAGACCTGGAGAGGACAGGAATTCCACAAAGAGAAAACAGAACCAAAATATCTGGGCACAGGGGTCTTTTCTGAGACTGATACACCAACCAAGGACCATTCATGGATATATCCTACAATCCCTGCTCAAATGTAGCCCATGGCAGCTCAGTCTCCAAGTGATTATCCTTTGTAAGGGGAACAGGGACTGTTTCTGACATGAACTCAGTGGCTGGCTCTTTGACTTCCCCCCCACACACACACTAAGGGAATAGCAGCCTTTCTAGGCCACAGAGGAGGACATTGCAGCCAGTTCTGATGAGACCTGATAAGCTAGGGTCCTATGGAAGGGGAGAGGACCTCCCCTTTCAGTGGATTTGGAGAGGGGTATGGGAGGAAATGAGGGTGGGAGGGAGGGATTGGGAGGGAATTAGGGAGTCGGCTACAGCTGGGATACAAATCAAATAAAATGTAATTAATGTACAAAAATTAAAACTTATTTTAAAAAAGAAAAAGAACTTTAATTAATTATATTTTTAATTCACTTTACATCCTTGTTGTAGGCCCATCCCTCCCCAACTGCCTGTTCCACCTGCCTTCCCTCCCTTTTTCCCCTCCCCTTCTCAGAAAAAGGGAACTCCCTGTCCCTCACACCACAGCTCATCAAGTTGCATCAGAACTGAGTATGTTCTCTTTCCCTGTGGCCTGACAAGGCAGTTCTGCCAGTTCTGCCAGGGGGAAGTGATCAAAAAGCTCACAAGTCAGTCCCTGTTCCATGCAGTCCCCACTTTGCTTACTAGAGAACCCACAGGAAGCCTAAGCTGATTATCTGCTACATCTTTGTATGGGGCCTAGGCCAGTTCATGCAAGGTCCTTGCTTGGTGCTTTAGCCTCAGCAAGCCCCTCTGGGCCCTGGTAAGTTGGCTCTGTTTGTCTTCTTGTGGAGCTCTTGTCACTTCCATGTCCTTTACTCTTTCTTCCTACTTTTCTATAAGATTTTCGCATGTCTTTTTACTTATTTTTGTTGTTTTTTGTTTTAAACTTTTCATTTTTATTTCTTCTTCAGCCTATTGCTTTTCAAATATGTGTTGTTCTCAAGCTCTGATTTGATAAAACTACTAGAAGAAAACAAAAGGAAGACATGTAAAAACTGATGCAAGTTTTTAATAAGACACCGAAGTAAGCAGGAGACAATGTTCAAAATAGACAAATGGCTTTATAGTCACAGGAACTGAGGAACTTCTCTATAGCAAAGGAAAGCACAACAGAATACAAAAACATCCTGCAAACTGGGGGGAAGTATCTGCAAACTACTCACTCAACACAGTTAGTTTGCAGATTACTGATACTAACATACTTCGTAACATTATTGTAATGCTAGTGTCAAATTCACGATTCTCCTGTTTTAACTTTCCAAGTGCTGTAATTATAGATGCTTGCATTCTATTGTCGATCAGTCTTTTGATATATCATTGAACTGTCAAATAATTTCCTCATAGTTATGGATTGTGGCTCTGACTAGCTTAATACTAATTTCATTTTGAAGATCATTCATAAAGTGAGCACTTGAATTTCATGGCGTTTAGTGGATCACTCGAATCTTTCATGATGCCCAAGGTTTCTTAAC
Source organism: Psammomys obesus (assembly GCF_907164565.1). NCBI lineage: Eukaryota > Metazoa > Chordata > Mammalia > Rodentia > Muridae > Psammomys > Psammomys obesus. Next base: position 4,430,084 of record NW_026586463.1, read on the forward strand.
CTCATACTTCATTTTATTTGTAAATCAAGCATATGCATGGTTAAGAAAGCTCCCTTAGCCAAGCTAAAAGGCAGAGAGACACCATCCAAATCAACAAAATCAGAAATAAAAAGGGGGACATAACTACAGACACTGAGGAAATCCAAACAATCATTAGGACTTACTTCAAAGTCTATATGCCACAAAATTTGAAAATCTAAATGAAATGGACAATTTTCTTGATCGATTCCACTTACCAAAACTGAATCAAGACCAGATAAATCAACTAAAGAGTCCTATATCTCCCAAGGAAATAGAAGTGGTCATCAAAAGTCTCCCATCCAAAAAAAAAAAAAAAAAAAAAAAAAAAAAAAAAAAAAAAAAAAAAAACAAAAAAAAAAAAAAAAAAAAAAAAAAAAAAAAAAAAAAAAAAAAAAAAGCCCAGGACCAGATGGTTTCAGCACAGAATTCTACCAGACCTTCAAAGAAGAGCTAACTCCAGTTCTCTTCAAACTATTCCACAAAATAGAAACAGAAGGAACACTACCAAACTCATTCTATGAAGCCACAGTCCCCTTAATACCCAAACCAAAGATCAAACAAATAAAAGAGAACTTTAAAACAATCTCTCTAATAAACATTGATGCAAAAATACTCAACAAAATACTTGCAAACCCAATACAAGATCACATCAAAGATATCATCCACTATGACCAAGTAGGCTTCATCTCAGGTATGCAGGGATGGTTCAATATATGGAAATCCATCAATGTGATCCACCATATTAACAAACTGAAAGAAAAAACCACATGATAATCTCCTTAGAGGCTGCAAAACCATTTGACAAAATCCAACATCCATTCATGTTTAAAGTGTTAGAGAGATCAGGGATACAAGGCACAGACCTGAACATAGTAAAGGCAATATACACCAAGCCTATAGCCAACATCAAACTAAACAGAGAGAAACTTAAAGCAATCCCACTGAAATCAGGGACAAGACAAGGCTGCCCACTCTCTCCATATCTCTTCAACATAGTTCTGGAAGTCCTTGCTAGAGCAATAAGAGAGTTGAAGGAGATCAAGGGGATAAAAATTGGAAAGGAAGAAGTCAAATTATCACTATTTGCAAATGATATGATAGTATACGTGAGTGACCCCCAAAATTCTACCAGGGAACTCCTACAGCTGAGAAAAAACCTTCAGCAAAGTGGCCAGATACAAAATCAACTCCAAAAAAAATCAGTAACCTTCCTGTATACAAAAGACAAAAGGGCTGAGAAAGAAATTAGGGAAACAACACCCTTCACAATAGCTACAAAGAACATAAAGTACCTTGCTGTGAACCTAACCAAGCAAGTCAAAGACTTGTATGAAAAAAATTTCCAGTCTCTGAAGAAAGAATTAGAAGAAGATATCAGAAGATGGAAAGATCTCCCATGCTCATGGCTTGGCAGGATTAACATAGTAAAAATGGCCATTTTACCAAAAGCAATCTACATATTCAATGCAATTCTCATCAAATTACCAACACAATTCTTTACAGACCTGGAAAGAAAATTTCTCAAGTTCATATGGAATAACAAGAAACCCAGAATTGCTAAAACAATCCTCTAAAATAAAAGATCTTCTGGAGGTACCTCCATCCCTGATCTTAAGCTGTACTATAGAGCAACAGTAATAAAAACTGCATGGTACAGGCATAGAAACAGGATGGTGGATCAACGGAACCGAGCAGAAGACCCAGAAATAAACCCACACACTTATGGACACCTGATCTTTGACAAAGATGCCAAAACCATACAATGGAAAAAAGATAGCATCTTCAATAAACGGTGCTGGTCTAACTGGATGTCTACATGTAGAAAAATGCAAATAGATCCATACTTATCACCCTGAACAAAACTAAAGTTCAAGTGGATCAAAGACCTCAACATAAAACCTGACACATTAAATCGGTTAGAAGAAAAAGTGGGGAATACCCTAAAACTCATTGGTACAGGAGAAAACTTCCTGAACAGAACACCATCAGCACAGGCTCTAAGAGCAACAATCAACAAATGAGACCTGATGAAACTGAAAAGCTTCTGTAAAGCAAAAGACACAGTCATCAAAACAAAACGAATGCCTACAGATTGGGAAAGAATCTTCACCAACCCTTTATCTGACAGAGGACTCATAGCCAGTATATATAAAGAAATAAGCTGAAAAGCCACAAACCAAGTAATCCAATTAAAAAATGGGGAACAGAGCTAAACAGAGAACTCTCTGTAGAGGAATATTGAATGGCAGAGAAACACTTAAAGAAATGCTCAACGTCATTAGCCATTAGGGAAATGCAAATCAAAACGACCCTGAGATTTTACCTTACACCCATCAGAATGGCCAAGATAAAAACTCAAGTGACAACACATGCTGGAGAGGTTGTGGAGAAAGGGGAACCCTCCTCCACTGCTGGTGGGAATGTAAACTTGTACAACCACTCTGGAAAGCAATCTGGCACTTTCTCAGTCAACTAGGAATAGCGCTTCCTCAAGATCCAGCCATACCACTGCTAGGCATATATCTAAAAGAGGCTCAAGTACACAATAAGGTCATTTGCTCAACCATATTTGTAGCAGCTTTATTTGTAATAGCCAGAAGCTGGAAACAACCCAAATGCCCCTCAACTGAAGAATGGATGCAGAAATTGTGGTACATCTACACAATGGAATATTACTCAGCAACGAAAAATAAGGAAATCATGAAATTTGCAGATAAATGGTGGGACCTGGAAAGGATCATCCTGAGTGAGCTGTCCCAGAAGCAGAAAGACACACACAGTATATACTCACTCACATAGACATGTAATATAGGATGAACCTATTGAAATCTATACATCTAAAGAAAGAGAGAGAGGACCCTGATTAAAATGCTCAATCCCCACCCTGAAAGGAAAAGAAGAAGGACATCAGAGGAGTAAGACAGCAAGAAACAGGCTGGGAACCTGCCACAGAGGACCTCTGAAAGCCTCTGCCCTGCAGACTATCAAAGCAGATGCTGAGACTCATGGCCAACTGTTGGGCAGTGTGCATGGAATCTTATGTAAAAAGTGGGAAATAGCAAGATCTGGAGAGGACAGGAACTCCACAAGGAGAGCAACAGAATCAGAAATTTGAACACAGGGGTCTTCCCAGATACTCATACTCCAACCAAGTACCATGAATGGAGATAACGGAGAACCCCTGCACAGATGTAGTCCATGGCAGTTTAGTGTCCAAATAGGTTACATAGTAATGGGAAGAGAGACTGTCTCTGACATAATCTGATTGACCTGCTCTTTGATCACCTCCCCCTGATGGGGGAGCAGCCTTACCAGGCCACAGAAGATGACAATGCAGCCACTCCTGATGAGATCTGATAGACTTAGATCAGAAGGAAGGAGAGGAGAACCTCTCCTAAAGTAGACTTGGGGAGGGGCATGTGTGAAGAAGGGGGAGGGAGGGCGGGTTTGAGAGGGCAGGAGGGAGGGGCTTATGGGGGGATACAAAGTGAATAAAGTATAATTAATAAAAAAAAGAAGAAAGCAGCTCCCAAAATATGTGTATATGTGAAGACAGTTTTACTTGAAAAACCAAGGGGCAGGGAAGAGTTACCTGCTAAAGCTCTCTTCTACATCAAGCTATCCCTACTGAAGCTTTTCTCATACTGTTTTAATTACTGCCTTTTTTCAGGATTATGTCTTCTCTAAAACAGAAATGCTGTAAGAAAAGGAACCACAGCTGCTTTGCAATCAGTCATTCTCTCCCTGATTCTTATTTACATATGTTATAAATGAAATTAAATTTAATGCACTCCCTTTTACTACTCTCATCAACATCTGAAATGTTTACCATGACATTGCAATTCAGGGTGTTCGGCTTCTTTAAGAAATTAAATAACTCTTAAAATAGTGGCAGGCTCTCTTATCACCTCCCCCTGGGTGGGTACAGCCTTGCCAGTCCACAGAGAAAGGCAATGTAACCAGTCCTGATGGGACCTGATAGGCTAGGGTCAAATAGAAGGGGAGGAGGACCTCTCCTATTAGTGGACTAGGGGAAGGACATAAGGGGAGGCGAGAGAGGGGAAAGTTGGTTTTGGAGGAGACAAGGGAGGGGGCCACAGCTGGGATACAAATTGAGTAAATTGTAATAAGTGATAATAATAATAAAGTTAAAAAATAAGGTAGGCCAAAGATAAGCAAGAAATTTGATGAATACTGATACCAAAAAAAGTGAGTCTTTGTGCTGAGAACTACCACAGAAAGGTAGTTCTCAAGACTCATTCTCAATTCCTTATCACAGGGCTTAGGGATAATAATTTAGCAATAACAGTTAACTAGCAAGTTCTTTGTGTCTTAGGATGCTATGCTGTATTTTTAATGGTCAGGTTTCTTGTTCTTACTGTTATTCTTGCACTATAGGCCCTGTTTTGTCCATTTCTCATTTACCACCAAACAGCCTGGGTTTGCTGTTATTCAGATCAGATATTAAGTTCTGTCTCATTAAGGCAAGTTTCAAAAGTGAAACCAAGAGTCCTTAACTCATAGGCTTTCTGAAAGTCTATGCAGTGCTAAAAGGGCGGCCCTGGACACACACTTACAGGCAGCATTATACTTACTGAGTGTGTTTACTTTTATAAAATAGATGTGTATATAAAGGTATATACACATATACATATGTGTGTATATATACATATATGTATATATGGAGGAATGGATACTCTGCTTTAGGATGTCAATAAAAAGTTTATTGTTGCTGCTACTTCTTTTCTCCAAGGAGATTTTCTAGTTCTTCTTCATCTTCTTTCTGTATTCCATTTCAAAAAAAAAAAAAAAAGCTTGAGAGAATGGTTGAACAATTGAAAAAGTTGCAAGAAAGAATGTTGGAGGGGAAAGGGGTTACAGACCTTTCTAAACTGCTGACTGCTATTCAGGGTCACCAGATTCCTAGGAGCAAGTCCAATCTTCTTTGTCAGAATATCCATCAACCCACCAATCCAGCAAGAGCAAACACAGCAGCAGGAGCCGACAACAGCCAGGACTTGCAGCAGCAAGAGGCGCAGAAGCTATCACAGGCTCTTTCAGGGCTCTACCATTTATACCCTCTCAGGAGTTCCCAGAATTAAACCATCTGCAGCTGTCAAAAATCATGTCCCTGCCAGAGCACAAGACACATTAGAATTAGCTTCCCTGGACAATCTGAAGCAGTTCCATATCCCACACCTGGTATTAAAAATAAAAAAAAAAAAAACATATTCAGATAACATAACTGAGTTTTTTAAGAAACCAAAATTCTCCATGCTTCCCCCTTTTAGTCCAAAAAATGGCTTTTCTCTAACACTAATAAACTATTATGAGTTATTATTAATATAATAAACAATTATTAATCTAACATTAATAAACATTATATTCACATTGTCCAACCCATTGTATTTGGCAAACTTGGAGAAAATATTCCACTATCTAGCCTCTCTTGGTGAGTCCAAAATTCTGTACCTAAATCACTTTCTTATCATAACTTGCATTTATCAAGCTAAAAACATTGTTTTCTTTTTTTCTGTTTTTTAAAATTCTTTATTAATTACACTTTATTCACTTTGTATCCCCCCTATGGTTCCCTCCCTCCTCCCTTCCCAATTCCTCCCTTCCTCCCCCCTCTGCACGCATGCCCCTCCCCAAGTCCACTGATAGGGGAGGTCTTCTTTTCCTTCCTTCTGATCCTAGTCAATTAGGTCTCATCCGGAGTGGCTGCATTGTCTTCTTCTGTGGCCTACTAATGCTGCTTCCCCCTCAGGGGGAGGTAATTAAAGAGTAGGCCAATGAGTTCATGTCAGAGACAGTCCCTGTTCCTATTACTATGGAACCCACTTGGACCATGAACTGCCATGGGCTACATATGTGCAGGGGTCTTAGGTTATCTCCATGCATGGTCCTTGGTTGGAGTATCAGTCTCAGGAAAGACCCCTGAGATTTCACCTTACACCCACCAGAATGGCCAAGATGAAAAACTCAAGTGACAACACATGCTGGAGAGGTTGTGGAGAAAGGGGAACCCTCCTCCACTGCTGGTGGGAATGTAAACTTGTACAACCACTCTGGAAAGCAATCTGGCACTTTCTCAGTCAACTAGGAATAGCGCTTCCTCAAGATCCAGCCATACCACTGCTAGGCATATACCCAAAAGAGGCTCAAGAACACAACAAGGACATTTGCTCAACCATGTTTGTAGCAGCTTTATTTGTAATAGCCAGAAGCTGGAAACAACCCAGATGCCCCTCAACTGAAGAATGGATACAGAAATTGTGGTACATCTGCAAATGGAATATTAAGAACATTGTTTTCAACCCTAAAACATTTTCTAGGATCCTTAGCTTTTATGTATTCAATCTTAATAAGGAAAAGTGTAAGACTATTACTATCTAGTCTTCAACCCCATCAGAGACTAATATGGATGACTATTACCTGAGTAAACAGGAAGTGCAGAGCAAGCAGCTTTGAAAACTATAGAAATGACAGACTACTGGATACCTGGACAGACAGCTAAAATTTCTTTGTAATATTGGGGCATCCAATCTTTGACCTTCAGGCCCAGAATATCTGACAGACTTTTCTGCGAAGTAGGAATTTTGACGGACTGGCCTACCTTGTTTCTGGCCTACCTTGTCTCTTGGACAGTCCATTTTCCACCTTCTTGCTTGTCAACAGTTGGACAGCGTGCTGTCAGCAGCAGAGGTAAGGGCACTTTTTTGACTTGTGGCCAACTTTGTCGTGTTTAAAGCAAACTCCATGTGGAGGTTCTTTGATGCCCATCATCTTCTTTGAACTAGATTGGGGATGTTTTTCCCTGTCAGAAAATCTTTTTATTATTAATACATTTTAAATGCCATATTCTGTAGACCTCTGCAGTGTTTGAAGACCGTCTGTCTATAGTGTATCTGAATAGACAAACATTGCTTGTTTCTAGCTATTTATTATCTGCTTAACTTTGAAAACATATCCAAGAGACTAAATAAAGCCTATTTCTGTAATTAACTAAACTAGTACCTAACATGACTACAAGTTTGATTATTTATAGGAGACTAACTACTAGCTTGCATTTCTAATTGTCCTAAACAGTTTACACAGTAGCTTTCAAGAACTAGAACTTTATATCAAATTTTCAAATGAGTTGCATATGTACAATACATTAAGAGGTGAACAAAATAACCTTAAGTTTCTATCAATATACAATAATCAATTACTAATGTAAAATATTTGAGACCTCTTTCTGCTTTCTAATATAAAAGGAGACACAATAATCCACCTTTTATCCTATCATCCCTAGGAGAATATAGGAGGGTGTGGAGGGAGAAAAGGGAGAAATGTTTCAATTAAATTATAATCTCAAAAAATAAAAATGAAAAAAGAGTAAGTGAACTAAGACATATCACAGCAGCATGCAAAAGGGCAGAGGCAGCATTTGTGGCAGAGGAAACCGACCATGTTCCACTTCCAAACAGTTACCCGTCTTTGTACTCTTTCAGGTTTCAAGTAACCTTATGATATGTAAGACAATGAGAGATTGGAAGGGATGGGTTGCCTGTATACTTTGTTTGGAAAGAAGAGGGTTTCTTAAAAGAGTGTGTGTTTGTGTGTGTGTGTGTGTGTGTGTGTGTGTGCGCATGCATGCACATACATATTCACAGTCACTGAAACCTATTCCACTCTACTCCATAGTGTTCATTTGCATAGCTTGCTTTCCTGCAAGAAGGATGCTAAGGAATACTAAGGAGGCCTTGCAATGCTGAACTTAAAAATATGATGTGAGCTTCAATGTATCCCAACATTAATACCTGTTTGGTAAAGAATGGAGAGTTTCATTTTATAGGCATCAATTCCATCAAGAAAGGTACCTCACAGATAGCTGTCTTTTCTGGCTGTGAGGTCTGCCTTGACCTTATAACTGTTGCTTATTTTGTTTATCTCTTCTTAATGGAAATCTTATTCTGGCATAGACCAATTCTGTTTTTTACACCAACTTCAGTGGAAAGTAAAATATTTGCTACTAATCTCTCCTCCTCATGAGGCTCTTGAGAAAGTCTCCCTCCTGCTGATTTTAATGATGCTAATGTGTGCAGCATCAACACTGATCATTAGGGCTATACATAGAACTCCATAGGAAATGCTTCCTTTGCCCCACGCCATGAGCTCCCAGATAATGGGATCTCCTCCTGTGAATTTATTGTAGAGCTTTAAATTTTCTTCCTCCTCCTCCTCCTTCATCATCTCCTTTCTTCACTTCTTCATCTTCCTCCTCCCTCTTCTTTTTTCTGAGGTAGAATTCTTCCTTACATTTTTATTAAGAGATACTTAGGAAAGAAAAGGAGACAACATCCCACACCTCTATCACCTCTATATGCAAATCACTTGTTCCATTGACTTGGGACTGGAAGCATGAAGCACAAGGGACAGCAAAGGAAATGATGTTTTGCAGCATTTTATGCCTAACCAAATTTCATCCTTTTTCTCCCTGTAAAGGTGCCCAATTCTCCTCTCACTGCGTGCTCAGCCTTGCACTTTGAACTGACCCAGTCAAGAGTGTGGTGATTACAGATCAGTACTTTTATTTTTAAAACAAATCCAAAATAATCTCAACAAAACAGAAACAGCTACTTCATAGCATATATAGGAAAACACAATTCCTTTTATGGAAAGCAAACTGTATGGGTTCTTTTGGGTTTGTTTTGATTTTTGGATTTTTACCTCTTTTTAGATTTTACTTATTCTTGCCTTTTTTTCTTCACTCTAACTTATCTTCATTCCACTTTCTACTCAGCCACATCAAGAGAGAAGCCATAACACTAGCTCTTTGTTAATTTATTACACTTCTCTCATTGAGATCTCCAGTGTTTCATTCTAAGCATGCAAGTGGAAGGCAATACACTTTCAACACATTACCCGATGTTAACAAATGGTAGGGTGCCAGGTGGAAAATGTTTCTAATTTTTTCTTAACATACTAGTAAAAATTCACAAAACAGAGGAAAATGATTTTCTCCCAAAGCCTTTCCACATTTTTAGTAAATGCCTTTAAAATGAACTTACACAATGTAGATTCAGTTTATCTTTCATTTAATTCTATGGAGAATTTGAATGATTTTATAGGGGAAAAGGAAATAAAAAAGACAAACTCTTCAATACTGTCCACAAAAATTCTTGACTCTTAAAAAGCTTTTCCTAAAGGTGTAATAGTGGCACTCATATCTTGACGGTAACCAACAGCTGTATAGTTGAACTTAAGGTCCACTCGATAGGAAGAAATAATGCCTGCTTCTAGAAATGTAGCTGACTGTACAGGGATAGTGAGGTCATAGATCTTTAGAAGAAAACCTGCTACCACCATTTTGATAGATCAGCATAATTCCTAACTACAATATAAAACGTATCCTTATGCCCACAGATAAGTGTAGCTACTCATCAAAGAAGCTTCTCTTTCCCACAAATAGAGGCTGTTATTGAAAGCCATAACTAGTCATAATGGACTGATCAATGGACCACGAGCCCAGCCCTCATGAATTCATCTGCAATACAACAAACAGCACATGAGGCCCAGGAATCATTGTAGAAGAAGGTGCAGATAGATTACAAGAACTGGAGACGTCTTCTGTGAGGTTGTGTCTCCTAGGAATGACAGGTAAGCTACGCCCCTGAGACCTCCAAGATATCACTGCTCAACATGAACAATGGCAGCATCAGTAGACCTAATAATGTAAAAGGGGAAAATCTCTTGAGTTTACAACCCTAGATAAAAAGCTCTAGGAAAGGGAGATCAGATGCATTCTCGGTGGTATGGTTGCAGACAACAAAGCAGGACTAATGACCATGTGAACTCAGAGGCTGAGAAAGCATGTGAGGGACTGCATGGCTCCCCACCACAGGTGGCTCTAGATCTGACATGAATCTGACATAGGCCCCATCTTAACCCAGAAGCTATCTCCAGTTGATAACCACTTACAAATGAAAATTAGTTTTCTCCAAGGGAGTCATAGTGGGAAAACAAACTACCTTTAAGGCTAGACCACGTTTCCAGCAGTAGAACAGAAAGTAAACTCATTGGCTTCTTTCCAAGTTCCGTGTCTCTAAATGTCATGCATGTAAGGGTCTTTTTTTTAAATTTTACTTTGATTTTATTTATGTATCTTTAAAAATATCCTACAGGTTCTTACATATATATTATGGCTTTTGATTTTGTGTTTTGAGGGATTCCTTAGTGTGCAAATGGGTGTAGCTTCATTCATATTTTTATGTGCCTTTTCTTGAGCTCTTTTTCTTTTGTTCACCCTCTTTGAATTATGCTGATTTTTGTTTTTGTTTTTTCTTAGTATTTTTTTATTTTATCTTACTATTATCTCTTAGATGCCCTTTTGTTTTATAAAGAGAGACAGAAAGAGGTGGATCTGGATGGGAGGGGAAGGAAGGAGGAATTGGAAAGAGTAGAAGGAGGAAACTATAATCAGAATATAGTGTATGAAAAAATAATTAATTTTAAAATAATTTTTAAAAAGCTAGAGGCAACAAAGAACTGATGAGAGAGAAAGAGATAGATAGATAGATAGATAGATAGATAGATAGAAAGATAGATAGAGACTAGCCTGTCTTGGGGATGAGCCCCTTAATTGGTTATCAAATGCAAAGAGGTCAACTCTAAAATCATATGCACCCAAGCTACACTGAACAGACTCAGCAGGTTGTATTTCTGTATTTATGTGTGTGCACATACATATGTTCCAATAATAATCTAAGAAAAAAAAGGCCATTGATTTGAGAAGGAGTGAGAGATTTTAGAGGGATTAAAAGGACGGGATATGGGAAGGTTTAGAAAAAGAAAAGGGAGCGGTTGGAGTGGTGTAATTATATATTAATTTTATTAAAATTTTTAAATAAATAATCGAAAAGAAAAAGTTGTGCCAGTGAGAGGTGGTGATCCTAGCAGCTTTCATTTTTTTCCCTTCTCTACAGTGCATGGGCATGTCTTTACTTCCTTCACGTAGATCTTAGCTATTTAAGCAGAATGCATTTCTCTGCAGGAAGTTAATTACCTGGTTCCTGGAAGGCAAGCCTTCAGTGGTGCTCTGTTAGGGGAGTTGTATTCAACCATCAGAAGCCACTTCCCCAGGCTTACAGAGATTCCCCCCCCCCCTTTATCTTCGTAGGGAATCCTTCATATTTGCTTCTCTATTCCAATGCCAACCTCATCAGCAAGAACAGGAGGACTCGAAGCATCCAAGATAGGATTGCTCGTAACCCTCTTTCCTAGCCTAGATTTATTTTTCACAGTTTTTATGTCTCCAAATGAACCTTTTATTTTTGCCCCATACCAACTTTCTGCTTATTATCACAACATACAAGATGTTTTTCCTGTTATCTTGAACAGTTCTATGCTAATATTTAGAACAATTCCTGGCGCATATTAGTATCCAATAAGTAATTTCTTTATTAAATGATAAATATGTCAGCAGACAGAGCTACATAGCTAAAAAAAAAAAAAAAAAAAAAAAAAAAAAAAAAAAAAAAAAAAAAAAAGAAAGAAAAAAAAAAAAAAGCCCAGATTTGAAATTAAGATACAGTTTTGATGGCTGGCTATGGTTGTTCCAGAGCTGTGGCTATGAGTGAGTCAAATAGACTTTTGAGCCTTTGTTTCCTCAGTTATAAAATGAGAACAAAATTGACCTATTAGGGGCACTAAGGACATGACATTCAAATGATATGAGATATGCAGAATGTTTTATATACTTTCTATAAAAATATTAATTGAAGGTATTTGTTAATGTGAAAAGATTGATAATTATGAATATTTCAATATTCTGTTATATATTGAGAAAACATGATACTATATCACATTTGGTAGTGAAGTTTAGGAAAGCACAGAGTATTGAGTTGAAGACATAAATGATTGCTCAGGTATGATTTTGATTTTTAACCAAAGTAGTCATCAAGCTTGTTTCCTCAAAAGTCCTGCTTATTAAAGAAGCCTTGTTTTGGAGGTACAGGTATTCTGTCTGTGACTATGGGGTGCTGGTGTTCTACCTGTGATGGGGTGCTGGGTTCTGTCTGTGATGGGGTGCTGGCATTCTATTTATGATGGAGTATTATAGATGGATGTTAGTGTTCTAGCAGTGACAGGGTGTTGGTGTCCTGTCTGTAAGGGAGTGCTGATATCTTCTCTGTAAGGGGAGGGCTGGAGGTCTGCCTGTCATGGGGTGAGGGTATTCCATCTGTATTGGGGTTCAGAGTTCTCTCTGGAAAGGGGTGTTGGTGTTCTGTCTATAATGAGTTTTGCTGTTCTGACTGTAATGGGGTGCTGATGTTCTATCTGTGATGGGGCTGTGAGTCCTCAGTGGAACTGTTGGGCTTCTTTCCTGGGACTGACAAAAAAAAAAAATTGAACATCAGGGAAAGACAGAAGATGTAGCAAAGGAGAAATGGAAAGTAACAGCCTTTTCCGCTATGGATGGGGTGGAATCCGAGGCTGAAGTCTGCTAAAAGGACTGTGGCTGGGTCTTTTATAGGGTCCCTGGCTCTCCCCTTTCACCAAGACTATCTTAATGTTCAGTGCCTTCCTGCTGTTTTTACTCAGTTTTATCTTTTAGTTTGAAAACGTAAATTATACAGATATTCTTCAGGGTACACGTATTGTTTTGTGTATGCTTGTAATATTTTAGTAGGCTCAGTTTTGTTCATGCTTATTGCGTTTTGGTTATCAGCATTTTATTATGTTTTATTTTATCTTACATCTCTTTTTGACCTTGAAATATCTTGAAAGAGGTTTGTGTAGACTGGTTTTGAACTCATAACGTACCAGCCAACATGACCTGGAACTGTATTTATTTTATTTTATTATTCATCATTAAGCAACTTTCCCACGCATCCCAGCTCATCAAGTTGAATCAAGACTAAGAATGTCCTCTTCCTCTGTGGCCTGGCAACACATTCCCACCAGAGGAAAGTGATCAAAAAGCTGACAAGTCAGTCCCTGTCCCATGCAGTTCCCACTTACTTTACTAGAGGACCCACATGAGGCCTAAGCTGCCCATCTGCTAAATCTTTGTAGGGGGCCTAGGTCCAGTTCATGCATGAGCCTTGGTTGATGCTTCAGTCTCAGCAAGCCCCTCTGGGCCCTGGTTAGTGGCTGGTCTTCTTGTGGAGCTCCTGTCACCTCCAGTTCCTTTTCTCTTTCCTCCCACTTTTCTGCAAGACTCTCTATTCATCGCCCAATGTTTGGCTGTGAGTCTCGGCATCTGTTTTGCGGAACTGCTGGGTAGTGCCTCTCAGAAGACAACTCTGTCGGGTTCCTGTCTGCAAGTTTAGCAGAGCTTCCTTCATAGTGTCAGGGGTTAGCACTCTTCAACAGGGTGGGCTTTTGGTTGGGCCAGGCATTGGTTGGGCATTCCTTCAATCTCTGCTCTATCTTTATTACTGCATATGTTGCAGGGTAAATTTTGGGTCAAAATTTTTGTGTGTAGGTTGGTGTTCCCCTCCCTCTGCTAGGAGACTAATTAAGTGGTGGGTGTCCTCTTCCGTCTCTATGGCCCCTGCTACTAGGAGTCTCTGCTTGAATACCCCTCTATCTTCCCAGGAGCCTACCCCGACCTAGGTCTCCAGCTTGTCACAGAGATACTCCCGCTCTCATTTTCTTTTTTCTTTACTGTCTTTCTGTCTTCTCACCCTTGCTCTCCCTGGGTCAGTTTTCCACCCTCTTAACTCTTTGTGCCCCTTCTCCTACTTTGATCCTCTCTTCAGCCACTACTTCTGTCTCTTCCTTCCTTCCTTCCTTCCTTCCTTCCTTCCTTCCTTCCTTCCTTCCTTCCTTCCTTCCTTCCTATTTATTCACTTTGTATCCCAGCGCTAGCCCCGTATCTCATCTGCTCCAAGTCGCACCCACTCTCCCTCTTCTCCCCCTATGCCTCTTCCCTAGCCAGATGATAAGTGGGGACCTCCTCCCTTTCTATCTGACCTTAGCCTATCAGGTCTCATCAGGGCTGGCTGCATCATCTTCCTCTATGACCTGGCAAGGCTGTACCCTCCAGGAGGTGGTGATCAAAGCAGAAAGACACATATGGTATATACTTACTTATAAGTGGATATTAGCCATATAATATAGGATAAACCTACTAAATCTATACTCCTAAAAACACTAAACATCAAGGACGACCCTAGGGAAGAGTCTGAAACCTCACTCAGGAGGGCAAACAGAATAGACATCAGAAGTAGAAGACAACGAACAGGACAGGAGCCTTCAACAGGGGACCTCTGAAAGACTCTACCTACCAGGGTATTGAAGGAGATACTGAGACTCATAGCCAAATTTTGGTCAGAATGCCGGAAACCTTATGGAAGAAGAGGGAGATAGAAAGAACTGGAGGGGACAGAAACTCTACAAGGAGATCAACAAAGCCAAAAATCCTGGTATTGGGGAGCCAGCAAGGACCACGCATGGAGAGGACCTAGACCTTCTGCTCAGAGAAAGCTCAGAGGCTGCTCAGTTTCCTTGTGGGGTCCTTAATAAGGGGAGCAGGGGCTGTTTCTGACATGAATTTAATGGCTGTCTCTTAGATTACTTCTTGTCTATTTTACCTCCCTTGTCAAGTAAGATTTATGTATCCTTCCTTGGATCCTCTGTGTTACTTATCTTCTTTGAGTCTCTGCCTCATAGTATGCTTATTCTGTACTCTATGGCTAAAATCCACTTATAAGTGATTACATACCATGTGTGTCTTTCTGGGTCTGGCTTACCTCACTCAGGATGATCTTTTCTAGTTCCATTTATTTGCCTGCAAACTTCATGACTTTGTTTCTAATAACTGGGTAATATTCCATTGTGAAAATGTACAACATTTTCTTTATCCATTATTTGGTTGAGGGACATCTAGGCTGTTTCCAGATTCTGGGTATTGCAAATAAAGCTGCTATGGACATAGCTGAGCAAGTGTCCTTGTTTTATGGTGGAGCATCTTTTGGGTATATACTCAGGAAAGGTATGGCTGGGTCTTGAGGTAAAGCTATTAATTTTCTGAGAAAGTGCCAGCTTGATTTCCAAAGTGGTTGTACAACTTTACATTCCCACCAGTGATGGAGGAATGTACCCCTTTCTCCATATCCTTGCCAGCATGTGCTGTCCCCTGAGATTTTGATCTTGGTCATTCTGACCAGTGTGAGATGAAATCTCAGAGCTGTTTTGATTTGCATTTGATGACTAAGGAAGTTGAACATTTCTTTAAGTGGTTCTCTGCCACTCGATATTCGTTATTTCTCTGTTGAGAACTCTCTTTAGTTCTGTGCCCCATTTTTTTGTATTTGTATTCACATTTATTTTATTTATTCATATTTTAAAATTTTTTATTATTAGTTACATTTTATTAACTCTGTATCCCAGCTGTATCCCGCTCCCTCATTCCCTCCCAATCCCCCCTTCCTCCCTCATCTCTTCCTTGCCCCTTTCCAAGTCCACTGATAAGGGGGGACCTCCTCCCCTTTCATCTGACCCTGTTTTATCAGGTATCTTCAGGACTGGCTACAAAGTCCTCCTCTGTGGCCAGGCAGGACTGCTCCTCCCTTGGAGGGTGGGGATGTCAAAGAGCATGCCATTGAGTTCTTATCAGAACAGTTCCTGCCCCTGTTCCCCTCACTATGGGAAACCAATTGGTTACTGAGCTACCACGAACTACGTCCGAGCAGAGGTTCTAAGTTATATCCATCCATGGTCCTTGTTGGAGTGTCAGTCTCAGAAAAGACCCCTGTGCCCAGATATATTTGGTCTTTGTGGAGCTCCTATCTTTTCCAAGTCATACTAACTCCCCCTTCTTTCATATGATCCCCTGCACTCTGCCGAAAGTGTGCCCCATTTTTTATTTGGGTTATTTTGTTTATTGGTGTTTGATTTCTTTTTTTTTTTATTTTATTTTTCTTTTTAGTTACATTTTGTTAACTCTGTGTCCCAGCTGTATCCTGCTCCCTCATTCCCTCCCCAACCCCACACTACCTCCCTGGTCTCCTCCCTGCCCCTTTCCAAGTCCACTGATAGGGGAGGACCTCCTCCCCTTTCATTTGACCCTGTTTTATCAGGTATCTTCAGGGCTGGCTGCAAAGTCCTCCTCTGTGGCCTAACAGGACTGCTCCTCCCCTGGGGGGTGGTCAAAGAGCCTGCCCTTGAGATCCTGTTAGAAATAGTCCTTGTTCCCCTTACTTTGGAAAACTACTTGGTTACTGAGCTACCATGGGCCACATCCGAGCAGAAGTTCTAGGTTATATCCATAGATGGTCCTTGGTTGAGTGTCAGTCTCGGAAAAGACCCTGTGCCCAGATATATTTGGTCCTTGTAGAGCTCCTATCCTTTTCATATCATACTAACTCCCCTTCTTTCATATGATTCCCTGCACTCTGCCGAGGGTTTGGTTATGAGTCCTAGTGTCTGCTTTGAAACACTGCTAGGTAGAGTCTCATTATATAGTTTGGATATTAGCCCATTGGCAGATGTAGGGTTGATTAAGATCTTTTCCCCATATGTATATTGTTGTTTCATTCTATTGACAGTGTCCTTTGCCTTACAAAAACTTTTCAATTTCAAGAGGTCCCAGTTATTTGTTGATTTTAGAGCCTGGCTGTTGGTGTTCTGTTCAGGAAGTTGTTTGCTGAACCAATGAGTTCAAGGCTCTTCCCCACTTTTCTCTTCTCGTAGATTTAGTGTACCTGGTGTTATAGTGAGGTTTTTGATCCACTTGGATTTGAGTTTGTGCAGGGAGATAAATATGGATCCATTTGCAGTTTTCTACATGTAGATATCCAGTTAGACTACCACCAGTTCTTGAAGATACTCTCTTTTTATCATTGTATTGTTTCGGCTTCTTTGTCAAAGATCAAGTGACCATAGGTATGTGGGTTTATTTCAATCTGATTCCATTAATCTACCAGACTATTTCTATGCCAGTACCATGCACTTTTTATTACTATTGCTCTGAAATATAGCTTGAAGTTAGAGATGGAGATACTTCCAGAAGTTCTTTTATTGTATAGGATTGTTTTAGCTATTGAGTTTTTTGTTTTTCCATATGAAGTTGAGAATTGTTTTTTCAAGGTCTATAAAGAACTGTGTTGGTATTTTGATGGAGATTGCACTGACTCTGTAGATTGCTCTTGGTAAGATAGCCATTTTTAGTATATTAATCCTACCAACTCACAAGCATGGAACATCTTTCCAATCTTCTGATATCTTCTTCAATTTCTTCAGAGACTTGAAGTTCTTGTCATACAGGTCTTTCACTTGCTTGGTAAGTTACACCAAGATATGCTATATTATTTTTGGCTATTGTGAAAGGTGTAGCATCCCTAATTTGTTTCTCAACCCATTTGTCATTTGTGTATAGGAGGGCTACTGACATTTTTTAATTAATCTTGTATCCAGCCGCTTTGCTAAAGCTGTTTATCTTTGGTGGAATTTTTGGTGTCACTTACATACATTATCATATCATCTACAAATGATAATATTTTGACTTCTGCCTTCCCAATTTGTATCCCCTTTGATCTCCATTAGTTGTCTTATTGAAGAGGTATGGAGAAAGCAGGAAACCTTGTCTTGTCTCTGATTTTAGTGGAATTGCTTTGAGTTTTTCTCTATTTAATTTGATGTTGGGATCAGCTTGCTGTATATAACCTTTATTATGTTTAGGTATGTTCTTTCCAGAACTTTCATTATGAAGGTATGTTGGATTTTGTCAAAGGCTTTTCTGCATCTAATGAGATGATCATGTGATTTTTTTCTTTGAGTTTGTTTATATGGTAGATTATATTGATGCATTTTCATATGTTGAACCATCCATGCATCTCTGAGATGAAGCCTACTTAATCATGTTGGATGATGTATTGATGTGTTCTTAGATTTGGTTTGCAATTATTTTATTGAGTATTTTTTATTCAATGTTCATGATTGAAATGGGTCTGAAATTGTCTTTGTTTGTTGAGTGTTTGTGTGGCTTAGGTATCAGGGTGACTGTGGCTTTGTAGAATTAGTTTGGCAATGTTCCTTCCATTTTTATTTTGTGGAATAGTTTGAAGAGTATTGGTATTAGCTCTTCTTTGAATATCTGGTAGAAATGTAATAAAACCATCTGGACCTGGGCTTTTATGGTTGGGAGACTTTTGATGACTGCATGTATTTCCTTAGGAGTTATAGGACTATTTAAACTGTTTATCTGACCTTGATTTAACTTTGATATGTGAAATCTACCCAGAAAAAATCATCCATTTCCTTTTTATTGTGGAATACAGGCTTTTGAAGTAAGACCTAATGATTTTTTTTTAATTTCCTCAGTGTCTTGTTGTTATGTCCCCCTTTTCATTTCTGATTTTGTTAATTTGGATACTCTCCTTCTGCCTTTTAGTTAGTTTGGATAAGGGTTTATCTGTCTTGTTGCTTTTTCTCAAAGAACTTGCTCTTAGGTTTATTGATTCTTTGCATGGTTCTCTTGTTTCCAATTTATTTATTTTAGCCCTGAGTTTGATTACTTCCTGTCATCTATTTCTTTTTGGTATGTCTTCTTCCTTCTATTCTAGAACTTTCAGTTGTGCTGTTAAGTTACTAGTATAGAATCTCTCCAATTTCTTTATGAAGGTGCTTAGTGCTCTTCTTTTCACTGTTTTCAATGTATCCCATAAGTTTGGGTATGTTGTGCATTCGTTTTCATTGAATACTAGAAAGCCTTTAATTTCTTTATTTCTTCCCTGACCCAGTGATTGTTGAGTAGGGAGTTGTTCATTTTCCATGGTTTGTAGGCATTCTGTTGTTTCTGTTATTATTGATTTCCAGCTTTAATCCATGGTGGTCTGAGAAGATGCAGGGTGTTATTTAAATCTTCTTATATCTCTTGAGGCTTGCTTTGTGATCGAGTATATGGTCAGTTTTGGAGAAGGTTTTGTGAGGTGCTAAGAAGAAGGTATATTCTCTTGTGTTTGGGTGAAATGTTCTGTTGATATATGTTAGGTCCTTTTGATTCGTGACATCTGTTAGTTTCTTTATTTCCCCATATAGTTTTTGTCTTGGTGATCTGTCCATTGGAGAGAGTGGGGTGATGAAGTCTGCCATTATTGGTGTGTAGGGATTGATCTGTGATTTAAACTACAATAATGTTTCTTTTACGAAAAAGGGCACCCTTGCATTTGAGGCATAGATGTTTAGAACTGAGATGTAGTCTTGGTGGATTTTTCCTTTGATGAGCATGAGGTGTCCTTCTCTGTCTTTTTTAATTTTGGTTGAAAGTCTACTTCATTAGTTGCTAGAATGACTACTCCAGCTTGCTTCTTAGGTACATCTGCTTGAAAAACCTTTTTCCAGATCCTTACTCAGAGGTAATGTCTGTCTTTATTGCTGAGGGATATTTCTTTTATGCAGCAGAAAGATAGGTCTTGTTTTCGTACCCATTCTGTTAATCTGTATCTTTTTATTGGAGAGTTGATGCCATTGATGTTGAGAGATATTAATGACCTGGTGTTGTTACTTCCTGTTATTTTGATGGTGGTGGTGGTAGATTGTGTTGAGTGTGTGATTCCTTTTTTTTTTTTTTTTTTTTTTTGTTTTGGTGATGTGGGGTTATTTTTTTCCAGGGTATAGAAGGCCTCTTTGGGTTGGAGATTTCCTTATCGTATCTTCTATAGGGCTGGACTTGTGGATAGGTACTGTTTAAATGTGTTTTGTCATGGAATATCTTGTTTTTTCCCTCTATGGTGATTTTACTGGGTATAGGAGTCAGGGCTGACATCTGTGGTCTCTTAGTGTCTATAAGATATTTGTCCAGTCCTTTCTGGCTTTTAGAGTTTGTGATGAGAAGTCAGGTTTAATTCTGGTAGTTTTGCCTTTATATGTGACTTGGTCTTTTTGCTTTGCAGCTTTTAAAATTCTCTCTTTGTTCTGTACACTTAATGTTTTTATTATTATGTGGAAGGATGGTTTTCTTTTCTGGTTCAATCTCTTTTGTGTTCTATAAACTTCTTGAATGTTTATAAGCCTCTCTTTCTTTAGGTTTGAGAAGTTTTCTTCTATGACTTTGTTGAAAATATTTTCTGGGCCTTGGAGCTAGGAGTCTTCTCTTTCTTCTATTCTTAGGTTTGGTATTTTCATAGTGTCCCAGATTTCTTGCATGATTTGTGTCAGGATCTTTTTAGTTTTAACATTTTTCTTTGACAGATGTGTTGATTTCTTCAATTGTATCTTCTACTCCTGAGATTTTTTTTCCATCACTTGTATTCTGTTGATGATGCTTATGTCTATAGTTCTTGCCTTCTTCCCTATGTTTTCCATCTCTAGAATTACCTCAGATTGTATTTTTTTTATTGCTTCTAGTTCCATTTTTTAATTTCCTTCTTCTGTTTGATTGTAGTTTCCGTATTTTAAAAATTTATTTAAGGGATTTGTTCAATTCTTTCACCTTTTTTATTCCACTTTCCTGTGCTATTTTAGAGCTTTATTTTCCTCATTTAAGGCCTCTATCTGTTTTGTAACCTCAGATTTAAAATCTTTTTCTTGCACATCGGATGTGAGAGTATGCCCAGGGCTTGATGTCCAGGGTAGGACTGCTGGTTTCTGGTTTCTGCATATGGCCCTGAGTTTTGTTGCTTATGTTCTTACACTGGCCTCTAGCCACTTAGTTGACTCTGGTGTTAGCAAGAGGAAAAATTTCCAAATTAAAAGCGGGTCTAGCTCCAAAGAGGCCTGCCCAAAATGGAGGACAACGGGGCTTGGGTTCCGTGCCCAACTCACCTCCACTGAGTTCGCTGTGTCTGCTGTGCTTGGTTTCTGTGACCCAGGTGAGCCAGGCAGATGGAGAGCAGTCAGAAAGATCTCCAAGCTGAAAGCTGGTCTCTTCAGGGTATATTTTAAAGAAAAATTTTATGTCTTTCAATCTCTTTGTTAAAATTAGCATCTTATTGTTTACAAAGATTTAAAGGTCTCTGAAAAGTTCAGGTTTTCTCAAATGTATGTTTTCAGCCTGCCATCTAGAGTTTTTTTTTTTTTTTTTTTTTAATTCTCATGACAAATAAATATGGTTTTGGTTATTTACACATGGGAACCAAGTGCAAATTTTTTCAAAGGCATGTTATCCTTTGCTTAACTCAGCATTGTTCTAGACATGTGGTGGAATAGGGGCAGAACTATGTAACTGTCTTTGTTAAGAAAGAAGAAGTGAGAGGTGTAGAGGGATTGAGAGCATATTCTAGACCTAAGTAACCATAGATCTCAAAAGTGGAGTTTTCTAGTTGCAAATTTTGGGCAAATCATTTAATTCTAATATGCTTTAATTTTGTCACTAAAATTGAATAGTAACCAATTTTACTATTATATCCAATAGTAATCACTACCTCATTTTATTATTGTATTAAAAGAGCTAACACACTCATAGGGTTTATACCCATATTATACATTATGTAAACATACACAAATGCATGCAGTACACATATCCTTTAAGAACACTAACTTATTTAAAATGATTCTGATTGCTTTCATATATGTAGAAACAGCCCACTCTACTCTCCTTCCTGAAAGTTCTCATTTTTGTTTCAGTTTTTCCTTTTCTAAGCTGCAGGTATTGCTCTTTATGCAAAACTGGTATCAACTCCTTTGTACTTTCTCTTAAATTATTGTTTGCAGTTGTATGTGTCTTTAGAGGGAAAATCAATTTAAAATTAACTAATATAAAGATATAACCAATATAAATATTAACCAATATTAAGAACATGATAACTCACTATGTCTCTCTGTGTGTTTCTCTCTGTGTCTTTCTCTGACTTTCTCTCTCTCTGTCTCTGTCTCTTGACATAATCTCTTTATGTATCCCTTACTAGCCTGGAACTTGAACTCACAGAGATTCATCTATCTCTCCCTCTTGAGAGCTGGTATTTAAGGTATGTGCTACCATGTCCAGCCTCGCTTTCATTTCTTGATACTAAGACACGTACAACTCGAGGTTTGCAGACACTTTCCTGAAATCTCAGCACATAAGTGGCTGTGATGTACCTTCTTGATAAATATGGTTCACTTCATAACTAGAAGAATGACCTAGGAATGGCTGTCAGACTAGAGAACATAGCAGTCTTTAAAGTGGTATGAATGGGACAAGATTATAAGCAGGTTGTGGTATAGCATTTGCTGTGGCTGATAGGATATGCAGTGGAGGCTCTGCTATCCGCAGAGAAAGAACTGGCCAATTTAAGGGAAAATGCAGACATGCACACACACATGTATTTATAATGTGTATATATATATATATATATATAATGCATATATATATATATATATGCTATTCTCAACATTAGTTTCTGATTTGATGGGAAAAGTTGAGGGAAAATGAGAGGGAGGAGTTGATTTGTTGTTCCTTATAGCTGACAGGATGAACATGAAGAGAATACAAAATCTGGGAGCCCATGTGAAGAACTAGAAAATAAAGATGGATAAAATAAGGCAGAAATGACAGGAAGTACCCCTCGTGTCTGTTTTTTAATACAGAGGAAGGGAAATGAGTAATTAATATGCAGACAGGAACCTTAATAATGATCTAGCACAGAAATTTTGATAGCCAAGGATACTCTTTGAGCTGCTTGAACTGGGAAAGGCTTAGGGAAGAAATGAACATTCCCCTTATATCTTAGCTTGTGTATGTATGGGCATGGAGCTGGATAAGATCAGTCTGAGTGCCTTGGGAACAGAGGAACTATGTAATAAAGCTAACTGCTCATCTTTGCCTGAGAGAAAAGGCACCCAATCTGAAGCAGTACAAGGAAAACCAGTCTTTGGATGAATAAAGTGATGAGAGGCATCCAGGTCACTTGGTTCCTATATTCTGAGGTCCCTATGAATATCAAGGACTGCAGGACAACAGGACAGATATTACTCGGAATGTGAGTAGTGTTTGATGCCCAAATGCATCGAATGGGTAGAACTATGTTCCTAGAAGAATTGAGAAACAAATCAGAGACCAGGGCCCTGGGATGAGACTAGATTGTCTTTGCTGAAGTTCATTCTGGGATGTAATATTTATGAGGTAGAAGAGGCTCTCTTAAAAAAAAAGTTGAAAGACTTGGATTAGCATGTGAAAGCTTAGAGCAATCAGGAGTCAACGGAAGGGCAAAGTAGACAAAGGGGTCTTTCTGGGCCACTCAAAGGCAAATGTGGTCAGCTCTGTGTTGAGCTAGGATTCCTAGGGATGATTTTTGTTAGAAAGTTTAATACTCTGGTAGTGAGTTTCTGGAAGACCTTGGCATCAGAGCAACAGTTCACAGAAAACAGAAATGATAAGTTAGTGCATGTGAAAGCAATTGTGCTTGTCATAGAGGTGGGCAGTTGTCCCCCTAGAGTAAGCTGTACCCTTCTTCCCTGAGAATATACTGGGAATGTTGATTGTTTGCCCGGCCTAAGGCTCTTTGAGTAGCCAGTGTGTCTGATAGAAGTCAAGAGCCACTGTACTAAACCATAACCTCTCAGAACTGGAATGCTGACTCCTGTGGCAGACCAAACAAGCTAGACCTTTGGCATTATTTTCCCTGGGTTTGAGATGAGCCAGATAGCACAAATAACATCAAGAGTGAGAACATACAGAATAACCCAAGGCAGTAGTAACAGCCCATGATGAACTGGCTGGGATGTTAATGGAGAAAAACTATCAATTATGTTTTAGATTCCAAAACCACTGGCACTTGCCTGTAGCATACAGAAATAGGTGATCCTACAGTGATCCTGTTTACCCTCTGTAAAAAAGGTTTAATTATATAATGCTAACAATTGAAAGTCTTAGAGATTTTGAAAAAGCATCACAAACAACAATAAAAATAGCAGTTAAGAAGTTTGAAGGAAGGAGTACTCTGTGTGGGAAAAAGTACTCTAAGAAGTCATAAATTATCAAATGAAAACCCTAGTTCCAGAGGTAGGTTACCCCAACACATCACAAAGCATAAAACTATTACAACTACTGGTTGAATTCAGAGCTAAATGACTGTCCTATGCTGGTAGAGACAACACATGATTTGACTGTGGGACATGAGGAAACCAGGATTGGATTGAGATGAGCAGTCCTCAGCCATTTGGCTCTTACATAGTGCCAGCAGGCACATAGGCCTTAGGGAGAATTGTCACTGCAGGCCTCATCTATGGACCTGCATATTACATACCAACAATCCAGGTAAGATGTGCTCATTGCTGAAATGACGGGATGGATGACTGTTGTGTATTCTATCAACTGCTATGAAATTGGATTTAAGACCCTCTGCATAGAAGGCAACTCAGGTTGTATACTGTAAGCCAAGGCAAAGACCCATGGCTGAGGATGTCATAGGCCCCAGAAGGGAAGATATTTTGTTAAACAGATATGATGTGCCTGACAAATTGCCTTTTAGACATTTGTATTTACACCCATAACAACATGAGTTCTGGTTTCAAAGAGAGACCCTCTCTCAAGGAAATAAGGCAGAGAATGATAAAGCAAGACACTTCGTGTTTTCCTTTGGTCTCAATGTGTGCACAAATGGAACACACTAAGTTATACACACCTGTACATATACCACAAATACATGCCCATACACCATACACACATACATTCACATACTCCACAAACACACACACACATACTAAAATAAATAGCTGAATGAATAAATGAATGAGTAGATAGATAGATAAACAAACAAACAAACAAATAAATAAAGGCCTTTGGTTAACTGGTGAATCATTGTTTCAGATGTTTCCATGGGCATTTGAAAAATGCAGAAAATGGTTCTCCTGACACAGGAATAAATTCCTCAGTGCTCCAGAGCCCAAGACAAGAAACAGTGCTGCTATATTCTTGTGTGGAAGTTTAGCTTACTTCACATATTTTATTAACACTGTTTGTGCTGTACTATTTTAAATTAAATTGCATCCTTGGTTAACACTTTCCTCTAACATTTCTTGTTACCTCCTTCCCACTACACTTTTGGAAGACAACAGTGTTAACTGACCAAAACACTCTCTTATCCTGACAATAGAGTCACTCTAGTTAGCCAAGCTTGATCATGAGGCATTGGCTTAAAGATGAAGCTTATCTTCAGATTGAGAGATTCTGACCATACCTGGGGAAGCTGTGAGGCACTGCTATAGAGTTTTGACTGACATGGGAATGTAAAGATGTTATTGAAAGGAAGTTCTTCCCAAAGTATGAGAATCTTGATTTCAAGGTAGGCTGATGTACTTAAAGTGACTTTGAAAGAAGGACAGCGTTTGCGAGCCCAGTTTCTCTTCATCTCAGCCCCAGAAAATTCTAGGGAACCCAAGGCCACATTGCTTTCTGTTTAAAACACATTAACAGTGATGCTAGTGGTTTTTATACTTGAGCAAAGTAGCATCCTCCTACCATCACATTCAGGAGCCGCAGAGAGGGAATAGCATACCCTATAAGAAATGTCCAGCCTTGACAGGAGTCATTTGACTAGAGAGGGAATTCCTGGAGCAGCAGCAGAGGGAATGCACTTCCACTATCATGTTAAGCGTCGTCTTTTAACTTGTGTGGCTCATAAATGCATGAAGTAATCAAATATGTGATACAGTGAGAGAAGATAGTATGGCCTTTATTTTATTAAGAAAAGCACGGACAGGTCAACACTGTTCACGTAACATGGTATATTAGAAGAAGACTACGAGCCAGCTGTGAACCAAAATATCTGGGCACGGGGGGCTTTTCTGAGACTGATACTCCAAACAAGGACATGCGTGGAAATCACTTAGAACGTCTTCACACACAGAAGTAGCCCAAGGCACCTCAGTATCCAATAATAGGACCAGGGACCATCTCTGAAATGAACGCATGGGCTGGCTCTTGGATCACCTCCCCCTGAGGGGAGAGCAGCCTTACCAGTCTACAAAGGAAGACAAAGAAGCCAGTCCTGATGAGACCTGATAGACTGTGGTCAGATGGAAGGGGAGGAGGACCTCCCCTATCATTGGACTGGGGGGAGTAGCATAGGAGAAGAAGAGGGAGGGAGAGAGGGGGAGGGCGGGATTGGGAAGGGATGGGGGAGGGGCCTACAGCTGGGATACAGAGTGAATAAGCTGTAATTAATAATAATAATAAAAGAGCCAGCTGTGACTTAGTTCCTTTTAGAACCCAAACCATAAATACTTGCCAAGCAAATATTCCGATAAAGCCCTGTATCAGAAACAGAGGGCACTACAGTTATAAATGAAGACCGATTAAATTCACTATGCGACAAACATTGCAGACTTTGCAAGAATCATTGTTTGTGTTTTCTGAAGACAGAAAAAACTCATCCTTCTTCCAATGTGACACTAATACTTTCTAACTGAGAAGTTGGGTTTCTAGTTTCTTCTCCCTCAATGTCTCACTGTGGAGCAGCTCTCTCTCTCCCTCTCCCTCCCTCTCTCTCTCTCCATTATATATATCCATATATATAATGTTTTGTGTTATATATATAACACAAAATGTAGAAATTTCACTGCCTGGCTTCTGCGTTTTGCTTGATTCTCCTCCAGAACACAAATCTCTAAATTCCTAAGCAACCATGTGGGAATCCTAGCTGTCCTACTGCAACAGCTGTTCCCTTGGAGAGACCAGGGGAAACCCTAGATGCCCATTTCTGCCAGACCTTGTTCAACTCTTCCCACTTCAACCCAATCATGTAACTAAAGGAATCTTGGAAAATTCTAGGCACAGCTGCCATCTGACTGCAGGCTCATGAGAGAGCCAGGTTAGATCCACTCAGCAGAGTACTTTGAAATTCACAGACTAAGTACTGCTGCTTGACTGGCATAAGTGTTAATGTGCTTTGTGAGGCAGAGTAGTCACCAAGGAGTTAAAGACAGGCAGAGTAAATGACTTCAGCAGGAACTCCCAAGTTAGAGGGCTGATAACTCACCTTAGGGAGAAATATAAGAGGACAGGCAATAAAATACAATGGAATTGCATCAGCCTCTTTTAAAGCTCTGGGTAATTCTGAAAAAAACTGTTTATACCACATATTAAATTTCTATAAAGAACCAAATTCACATTTTAAGGTACACAAAATAAACATTATGAGGAGCCAACAGGCCATCCCTTGAGAGTAGTGGAAAAACATCCCTGAATCAATATTAATTAAAGAAGAAGAGCAGGAAGAACAACAAGAAGAAAAAAAGAAGAAGAAGAAACAGCAGCAGCTAGAGAGTTCAGATATTTAACAACTGAAGAAATAAATGTCTCCAGAAAAATCACGATTACTGTTTCTTTAAAAGCTGACCCAGGCTGGGCAGTCATCAGCGACTCTATACCTAGAGGACAATGCTGGAGATTAGACTGTATCAAGGCACACTCAGAATGTTTTCATTTTTATTTAGGAATACCTAGGCAGTGAAAACTGTTATGCTAATACATACAGACACACCCAAAACATACCAAATACTACCAAGAACAGGATAGTGAGATTATTTTCATGCAAGGAGTTTAAGAGCATTACGCTGGAATGGACAGGGAGTTAAATGGCATTTTTCCTTTATTATCCGAGAAATATACCAAATTCCATATCTAAACTTTTGAATTACTGGGGTTAGACTAACGCAACTGCTGGGTAATTGTACCTAACACACAAGTTTAAGGAATTTTTCTGCAGGAAAGAAATTGCCTTTGGTTGTATGCATCAGGCTACTATTGTTAACATTTGGATTTTGCTTTGAGATAGAGCTTGTATGATCCTAAAACTAAATACCATACCACCCAAATCAACTGACAAACAAACAAACAAACAAACAAACAAAAATCCACTTAAAAAAGTCCTTCATTTGCAACCCCAGGCCCAGCTTAAAAAGCCACAGGCAGCTTCCTAAGCCAGTGATTCTCAACCTTCCCAACACTGAGACCCTTTAATACAGTTCCTCCTGTGATGGTGCCTCCAACCAAACCATAAAATTATTTCGCTGCTACTTCATAATTGTAATTTTGCTACTGCTTTGAATTAAAATATTTGTGTTTTTCAATGGTCTTAGGTGACCCACAGTTGTCCTAACACAAAAGGTTATGAAATATAATGCATAACTTCACAGTGGTGCTGTAGGTAGAAACAAAACTACAGCCAAGAAAAAGAAAAGCTTGATAATCATCCTGCATGTCTCCCCACAAATAAAACAGCCCCCTCCAAGAGGTTTCAGTTAAAGAAAAGAGAGAGGCAGCTCAGAAGGGCCCCCTGGAGCTGCAAATCTAGTAGCTTCAGAGACTAGAAAACCCAGCAGGGCAGCCAGTCCTGTGCAGCAGCAGCTTCCCCAAGTCTGTGGAGTCCAAGGTCATCCTGCAGCAGCTCCTGACTCCTAGTTACAGTGCTATGCTGGTTGCTGCCAGTTAGGGGTGATGGTAATGCTGGGGTTTTGGCTTTTGTTTTGGAAAATGGGACATGCCAGTTCTTTTCAGGGATGCTTTCAAACTAGCAAAGGCCAAAGCTACTGAGCAAGCACCCTCAACATGGAAAACAGCTGCTTGCCCTCTGTAGAGGGTCAGAGGTGCTCCCCAGCAACCCTTGTCATGCCAGGACAACACAGAATGATCCAGGTGTTTTCTTAGCCCCCTCTCCCCGCATACTCTGCTTCCTCTTCTTCCACTTTAGCTAAAGCTTTTCCCGTCTACACACAAATCCAAATTCAATTATTTGAACGTTTAACTTGATATCCTCCAATGGTTTTTACGTACCTAGAAAATGAGGTAACAAGAGTATTTTGGTTTTGGTTTTTTTCTCTATTATTATTTTCTGTCTCTCGAACATTGAAGCCTAATATTGTGATATCATATTACTTTTACTTTCAAAGGAAGAACTACGACTTGTTTGGGTGAGGTTGATTTACCACACTGGTTTAAAAGGCCTGGCTCCAAGATCACAGTTCTTTGAACAGAACTGCTGTGTTATGGTAGCAAATATTTACACATACTCAAATGGCATGAAACCAGCAGAGTGGCCTTTGTCTCTATTTCTTTCTAACCTTATAGAGTCCTTGGCAATGGAAAGGACATTCATTTTAGGTTGTTCTTGGTGCATAAGAAACAATCCGGCTCATTATTCACAGGAATTTCAGGGAGACCTCACCCTTCGGTAAAGCATGGCTTAGTGTGGAATCACCTAAGACCAACATTTGTTTTCTTCTTCAGGGGATGAGGTAGTGTATTCCTCAAGGGGAAACCAGGTGAATTAACTTTTCTTCTCACAAAAAAAGAACACGAAGTCTAGGAAAGATAGAAAGATAAAGCATATGCTATTAAATCCACGTTATCTTGCATAGGGGCACAACCCCTTTCCAGAATCCTCCTGTGGTTGTAGATTTAAAGTGTGTCCTCTCTGCCCATTACGGTGAAAATAATAAAACTGGAACATGTTAGAAATGTAGTAAAGTAGCTGCATGAATTTTCGAGCTAACATCTGGGAACTTGTAAGAAATGACTTCATATATATTTCATCAAGAAATAGGGTTGAAGGCACTTTGGAGAGGAACATTTCATCTTTGTCCTTTGCTGTCTGACTAAGGCAGCTTTCTACCATGTCCCAAAGTCACTAACTCTGATTTCTTCTTCAGGCTCACAGACTCCTGGACAGGAACCCTTCCTATTTTCAATTCTGTGGCACCTTTATACACTACAGGCAGTTTGAGAAATGGGCCAAGAACAGAGCTAGTCCAAGAACATGTGCTCTGGCATCTTAGGGCCCCTGAACTGTGTCAAGTACTCGCCAGATAAGTGACAATGGCCAAGACAATTATTGTTTCAGGGCTACAGATTCCTAACTTTATCAAAAGTAAGAATAAGCTGCTGCTACTGGTATCCAAGGAACATCAACAGACTTAAAACTAAAGCAATTTATATAACTTAGTATTTAAACCGATGTTAGCTGTTCTCTCCACCTGTTTTTGTGGTTGTCCTTTTATGTTAGTCTAAAGTGTTCTGGAGATAGAGGTTCTGAGCTTCCCCAGGGTCTATCCTAAAACTTGGCATGATCATTCCTCAGCCTTTTGGCTAACATCATATATCATAGTACTGGACACAAAGTATGTATTTAAAGAGTGAATTCCAGGACAGCCAGAGCTATTCATAGAAATCCTGTCTTGAAAAACAACAACAAAAAAACAAAACAAAACAAAAAACGAAAAAAAAAAACCCCAAAATTTAAGTACTTGAAAAATGAATAGGCAATGAACATAATTTGAAGGCTATCTCCCTATTACATAACTCATCTGTCTAATAGCAAGAGAATTCAGAGGATATTAAATTAAACTTCAGTCTCTTTTGTAATTATTTTGGCAAGAGTTTTTTAAATTAGCATACATGATTAATCAGATACTTAATTCTGTGATCCTAGTTTCTTGGTCCAGACTTTATGACTAGGTACCAGGGTTGATTACATTGGGTTTTGCAATTTTTAAGTGAAGATTAAAAGTATCAGTCAGCTGAAATTTTTTTTTTTTGAGACTTAGAAGGAGCTGGAAATGCCTGGACTCATTTGTTCATTGTCATATTAAGATTTAATGTAGGGCAGGGTTTGGAGAGGCTCTCCTTACCTTTTAGTGTTATATTTCTTAGAGTGTTGTTTCTGGAATAGCTTCTAAAAATTCATTAGAATTGTAGGTGCTTGGGCTGTGCTTGAGAACTACTCTATAAGAAACTTGGGTTCAGAGATCTATGTTCTGCTAAACAATCAAGGTGATTTTGAGCTGTCTTGAAATTTGAGACCTCAACTTACAATGGTTCACAGATGCGCCCCTGCAGAGAGCACTGGGCACTTAGGTCTTAGAGACTATTAATGACTATTTTAATATTTGTGTTTGAAAGAGATCTGTATGAGATGAATCTTGTTTCCATGCAGGCTATCTTCACAGGAAAAAAAATGTGTTAGTTATGCTGGAATTCTTGATTCTTCACTGAGACTATACCCAGAATCCCCTTCCCTCTACCATCTGACTTCCCTCTCCTTTAAGCCCAGACACCTCATGTTTATAAATGTAAGGGTGTTTCTTTGTTCTGTGGTTTGCTGTTGAACCTTTTATTTGCTCTCTCCTCTCTACAAGTAGCCATCCTTACAAAGGAATATCTCTCCCGAAATCCACATTAGCACATGTATCTAGTTAACCTGGAAACATTCTATATTATTTGGAATGAAAATATATTGATTAAGAAGAGAAAAGCATGACAACGGTAGTTACAGAAGAAGAAACATGAATTTGAGAAGAGCTGGAAGAGGAGAGGAAGGTTCAAAATGATGCAATATGATCTACTTGTGTAATGGAATTCTCAAATAAAATTTTTTAAAAGGAGAGGAAACCAAAACAAAGACAAAAAATAGAAACATTAATTTTATTCATGTTTTTTTTATTGTAGATGTTAAAAGATTAAGGAATACTGTCAAATCTGTCATTCAAAAAGGAGCCTTCCTTTCCAGGTGAGGAAACTGAGTCACAGAAGAAAAGATAGTTTGCAGAAAGACTGCATCAGCTGGGCATAGCTGAGGTGTTTACAACAGTAAATTCAAAGGCTGCTTTGAAATAGAAATGTGGTGTGCTACAGGGAGACACAGAGTAAATAACTGAAATGAGCAGAGGTAGTGTGAAGTCTTGGGGATGGGTGTTAAGGTTCTTGGTGAGGCAGAGTAAGACAGGGGAAATTCAGGGAATGCAAGGATGGGAAAACCCTCACTCCAAGTCTGTTTGAAGTCTCAAGGCCTAAATGTATATGGCCTTCCTCCTTTTCACCCATGAACCTGGCATTTTCTGGGAATCACATATATAAGACTACAAGCTTTGTTTACAATAAAAATGTTAAGTCTTTGTCTCCTGTGGCCCTAGATGCCTTTGATTCTTTTAACCTATGGAAACAGATCACATTTATCAAAAAGAAGAAACAAATCTACAAAAGAAAACAAATCACCTTAGTGGTCCGCTGGGATGTGACTTCTGAAGCCAACAAACCTCATGCAATGCATTGTCAACACACTCGGCATGGCTCTCTTTAGAAGCCCAGAATCATACTTGGGTATGTCCAATCCTTCTTACTAGAATTTCTAATAGAATAGAGTGTCTTACTGTTAATGTTTTTCTTAATTCTTCTTTAAAAGAGTTTCTTAATATACTCAAGATTTGCTTCATAGTGACTCACCCTAAAATTCTTTCCTATACTGCAGGCAAGAATCCTGACCATCACCTGTGCAGTCTGCAAGAACTACTCAGGTTGCTGCAGGAAGCAACATGGAGCTATGCCAGTGGCTCTGGCTGCACTGCTCCTGGTAGGGGGACACAGTCATCTGGTACCTAAGGATGTCTTTCTTCTCTCCTCGGTGAGGTTAGCCCATTGGACCAGTTATAAAGTCTGCGTTGCTTAAATAAATGCTCAATGTCCTTAGTCATCAGGGAAATGCAAATCAAAATGACCCGGAAATTTCACCTTATACCCACCAGAAGAGCTAAGATCAAAAACTCAAGTGACAACACATGCTGGAGAGGATGTGGAGAAAGAGGAACCCTACTCCATTGCTGGTGGGAATGTAAACTTGTACAACCACTTTGGAAGTCAATCTGGTGCTTTCTCAGACAATTAGGAATAGTGTTTCCTCAAGATCGAGTTATACCACTCCTAGGCATATATCCAAAAGAGGCTCAAGTATACAACAAGGACATTTGCTCAACCATGTTCATAGCAGCTTTATTTGTTATAGCCAGAAGCTGGAAACAACTTAGATCCCCCTCAGCTGAGGAATGGATACAGAAATTGTGGTACATTTATACAATGGAATACTACTCAGCAATTAACAACAAGGACATCATGAAATTTGCAGGCAAATGGTGGGATCTAAAAAAGATCATCCTGAGTGAGGTATCCCAGAAGCAGAAAGACACACATGGTATATGCTCACTTATAAGTGGGTATTAGACATATAATATAGGATAATCATTCTAAAATCTGTACACCTAAGGAGATAATCAAGAAGGAGGATCCTGGGTAAGATGCTCAATCTTCATTCAGAAAGGCAAATGAGATAAACATTGGAAGAGGGAGAAAACAGGGAACAGAACATGAGCCTATCACAGAGGGCCTCTGAAAGACTCTACCCAGCAGGGTATCAAAACATATGCTGAAATTCATAGCCAAACTCTGGGCAGAGTGCAGGGAATCTTATGAAAGAAGGGGGAGATAGAGAGACCTAAAGGGAACAGGAGCTCCAAAAAAAGAGCAACAGAACCAAAAAATATGGGCCCAAGGGTCTTTTCTGAGACTGATACTCGAATCGAATCAAGGATCATGCATGGAGATAACTTAGAACCCCTGCACAGAAGTAGCCCAAGGCAGCTCACTGTCCAAGAGGGTTCCTCAGTAATAGGAGCAGGGATTGTCTCTGACATGAACTCATGGGCTGGCTCTTTGGTCACCTCCACCTGAGGGGGAATCAGCCTTACCAGTCCACAGAGGAAGGCAATACAGCCATTCCTGATGAGACCTGATAGACTAGGGTCAGATGGAAGGGGAAGACCTCCCTTATCAGTGGACTGGGGGAAGGGCATAGGAGAAAAACAGAGAGGGAGGATGGATTGGGAGGGGCTGGGGTAGGGGTCTACAGCTGGGATACAAAGTGAATAAACTGTAATTAATAAAAATAAAATAAAAAATTTAAAAAAGTCTGTGTTGTGTCCTTTGCAATGGGAATGGAGATGACCCTAAGAGCAGAAGACTTAGCAAAACTCCATCAAAATTTTTAGAGAGTGTTTTTGACCAAGGTTACACTGTGGGAAAAAAAAAAAAGATGTGGCAGGATAGGGAAGATAAAAGGTACAAATGATAGAAGGAGAAATTTGTGGCTATTTTGGCAATAAATACCTCAAGTAGAAGTAGGACTAGGGGTGAGAAATTGCATGTACCAGAGCAAAGTAGTGTCACCTTATCACTGCAGCGTTGGGGCATTTAGCTCTTTTCTTTTTCATCTTTGAGTTCACACTGCCCCAGCTAAACACTAGAACATTTGCAACATCGTTTGTCTGCCTCAAACAAATGCGGTGCTCTGAATCCCTGTAATTGTTTCCTTGTGTCACTGTCTTCTCCCTGACTAAGAATTTGGGGTTGTTTGTGTTTTGAAAGGAAAGTACATGCTAAAACCATTTAAAATATTTGATTTTTTTTCTAGGTGCCTTAGAACATACTCCTACCTGCGGTCTAACTGCAGTATTTCTTATACTTTGAGGCTGGGCATTTTTGACCCTCCTCACTTCTGTTGACTTCCCTCCAACAGATTTTGAGTTACAATTTTTTTTTTTTACACTTGTTTCTATACATTTCACTTTCACTGAAATATGAAGCTAAAATTTGAATACTGCAAAAGTGCTCTTTCTCTACCTTGGCAGAAGACTAAGTTTTTCTTTCCATTATTTTTCTAACAGAAAACAAGTAATTTTATTTTATTAATTACACTTTGCTCAATTGTCTCCCCCCCATAAGCCCCTCCCTCCTCCCCTACCAATCCCACTCTCCCTCTTTCTTCTCCACACATGCCCCTCCCCAAGTCCACTGATAAGGGAGGTCCTCCTCTTCTTCCTTCTGATCTTGGTCTATCAGATTACATCAGGAGTGGCTGCATTGCCATCTTCTGTGGCCTAGTAAGGCTGCTCTCCCCTCAGGGGAAGGTGACCAAAGAGCAGGCCAATCAGATTATGTCAGAGGCAGTCCCTCTTCTCATTACTATGTAACCTACTTGGACACTAAACTGCCATGGGCTACATCTGTGCAGGGGTTCTAGGTTATTTCCATGCCTGGTACTTGGTTGGAGTATGAGTTTCTAGGAAGACCTCTTCAAATTTTCTGGTTCTGTTGCTCTCCTTGTGGGGTTCCTGTCCTCTCCAGATCTTACTATGTTCCACTTCTTACATAATATTCCATGCACTCTGCCCAACAGTTGGCCATAAGTCTCAGCGTCTGCTTTGATAGTCTGCAGAGCAGAGCCTTTCAGAGGCCCTCTATGGCAGGTTCCTAATTGTTTCCTGTTTTCTTCTTCTTCTGATGTCCATCATCTTTGCCTTTCGGGATGGGGATTTGAGCATTTTAGTCAGGGTCCTCTCTCTTGATTAGTTCCTTTAGATGTATAGATTTTAGTAGGTTTATCCTATATTATATGTCTATATGAGTGAGTATATACCATGTGTGTCTTTCTGCTTCTGGGACAGCTCACTCAGGATGATCCTTTCTAGGTCCCACCATTTACCTGCAAATTTCATAATTTCCTTATTTTTCATTGCTGAGTAATACTTCATTGTGTAGATATACCACAATTTCTGCATCCATTCTTCAGTTGAGGGGCATCTGGGCTGTTTCCAGCTTCTGGCTATTGCAAATAAGGCTGCTATGAACATGGTTGAGCAAATGTCCTTATTGTGTACTTGAGCCTCTTTTGGATATATGCCTAGAAGTGGTATGGCTGGATCTTGAGGAAGTGCTATTCCTAGTTGTCTGAGAAAGTGCCAGATTGATTTCCAGAGTGGTTGTACAAGTTTACATTCCCACCAGCAGTGGAGGAGTGTTCCCCTTTCTCCACAACCTCTCCAGCATGTGCTGTCACTTGAAGTTTTTTTCATCTTGGCCATTCTAATGGGTGTAAGGTAAAATCTCAGGGTTGTTTTGATTTGCATTTCCCTGATGTCTAATGACGTTGAGCATTTCTTTAAGTGTTACTCTGCCATTCAATATTCCTCTACAGAGAGTTCTCTGTTTAGCTCTGTTCCCCATTTTTTTAAATTGGATTAGTTGGTTTGTTGCTTTTCAGCTTCTTTAGTCCTTTATATATACTGGATATTAGCCCTCTGTCAGATAAAGGGTTGGTAAAGATTCTTTCCCAATCTGTAGGCAGTCGTTTTGTTTTGATGACGGTGTCCTTTGCTTTACAGAAGCTTTTCAGTTTCATGAGGTCCCATTTATTGATTGTTGCTCTTAGAGCCTGTGCTGTTGGTATTCTGTTCAGGAAGTAGTCTCCTGTACCAATGAGTTCTAGGTTTTCCCCTACTTTTTCTTCTAACTGATTTAATGTGTCTGGTTTTATGTTGAGGTCTTTGATGCACTTGGACTTTAGTTTTGTGCAGGGTGATAAGTATGGATCTATTTGCATTTTTCTACATGTAGGCATGTAGTTATGTCCCCCTTTTTGTTTCTGATTTTGTTGATTTGGATGGTGTCTCTCTGCCTTTTAATTAGCTTGGCTAAGGGTTTGTCTATCTTGTTGATTTTATCAAAGAACCAGCTCTTGGTTTCATTGATTCTTTGAATTGTTTTGGTTGTTTCTAATTGATTGATTTCAGCCCTGAGTTTGATTATTTCCAGCTGTCTACTCCTTTTTGGTGTGTCTGCAGCTTCTTTTTGTAGGGTTTTTAAGTGAGCCATTAAGTAGCTTGAATGAGCTGTCTCGAATTTCTTCTTGAAGGCACTTAGTGCTATGAACTTTCCTCTTAGCACTGCTTTCATTGTGTCCCACAAGTTTGGGTATGTTGTATCTTCATTTTCATTGAGTTCTAGGAAGACTTTAATTTCTTTCTTTATTTCTTCCCTGACCCAGCTGTCATTTAGTAGCAAGTTGTTCAGTTTCCATGTGTGTGTAGGCTTTTTGCTATTTCTTTTGTTGTTGAGGTCCAGCTTTATTCCATGGTGATCAGACAGTATACAGGGATTATTTCAATCTTCTTGTATCTGTTGAGGCTCGCTTTTGTGACCAATTCTATGGTCTATTTTGGAGAAGGTTCCATAAGGTGCTGACAAGAAGGTAAATTCTTTTGTGTTTGGGTGTAAGTTTCTGTAAATGTCTGTTAGGTCCATTTGATTCATGACCTCTGTTAGAGACATTGTTTCTTTGTTTAATTTCTGTTCTGTTGACCTGTCCTTTGTTGAGAGTGGGGTGTTGAAGTCTCCCACTATTAATGTGTGGGGATCTATGTGTGGTTTAAGTTTTATCAATGTTTCTTTTACAAATGTGGGTGCCCTTGTATTTGGGGCATAGATGTTCAGGATTGTGATGTCTTCCTGTTGGAATTTTCCCTTGATGAACATGAAGTGTCCTTCCCTTTCTCTTTTTATTAATTTTGGTTGAAAGTCTATTTTATCAGATATTTGAATGGCTACTCCTGCTTGTTTCTTGTGTCCATTTGCTTGGAAAGCTGTCTTCCAACCCTTTACCCTCAGGTAATGTCTATCTTTGTTACTTAGGTGTGTTTCTTGTATGCAACAGATTGCTGGGTTTTGTTTACGCATCCATTCTGTTAGTCTGTGTCTTTTATTGGAAAATTGAGTCCATTGATGTTGAGAGATTAATGACCAGTGGCTGTTAGATCCTTTGATTTTGTTGTTGGCTGTGGTCATAATGTTGTGTGCTTGGTTGCTTTTTGTTTTACTGTAGTGAGGTTAATTATTTTCTGTGTTTTCTTGAAAGTACCTAGTTTTCTTGGGTTGTATTTTCCCTTCTAGTGCCTTCTGTAATGCTGGATTTGTGTGTAGGTATTGTTGAAATTTGCTTTTGTCATTGAATATCTTGTTTTCTCCATCTATGAGGACTGAGAGTTTTGCTGTGTATAGTAGCCTAGGCTGAGATCTGTGTTCTCTTAGGGTCTGCATGATATCTGTCCAGGCTCTTCTGACTGTCATAGTCTCTGTTGAAAAGTCAGGTGTGATTCTAATGGGTTTGCCATTATGTTACTCGGCCTTTTTCCCACAGCTTTTAGTAATTTTTTTCTTTGTTCTGTATACTTACTGTTTTGGTTATAATGTGGTGGGAGAATTTTCTTTTCTGGTCTAATTTATTGGGTGTTCTGTAGGTCTCTTGTATTCTTATTGGCCTCTCCTTTAACTTGGGGAAATTTTCTTCAATGATTTTGTTGAAAATATTTTCTGGGCCTTGGAGGAGGGAATCTTCTTTTTCCTCTATTCCTATTATTCTTAGGTTTTGTCTTTTTATGTTGTCTTGGATTTTTTGGACCATCTGTGTCAGGAATTTTTTAGATTTAACATTTTTTTTGACAGATACATTGATTTCTTCCATTGTATCTTCCACACGTGAGATTCTTTCTTCCATCTTTTGTAGTCTATTGGTTATGCTTACCTCTGTAGTTCCTGTTTTCTTCCCTAAGTTCTTTCTCTCCACAGTTTCCTCCATTTGTGTTTTCTTTAATTTTTCCAATTCTATCCTCAGATCTTGAGCGGTTTTGTTGATTTCCTTCGCCTGTCTGACTGTATTTTCATGTTTTTCCTTCAATTCCTTCAGCTGTTAGTTTGAACAATCCTTTGTTTCTTTTATTTCTTTCAGTGATTTAAGCATTTCCTCTCTAAAGGCCACAAACTGTTTGGCTGCAACTTCCTGTATTTCTTTATAGATGGCCATAATCTGTTTGTTTTTATCTTTCTCTATTTCTTTACAGATGACCTTAATCTGTTTGAGTTTATCTTCCTCTAAGTTTTTACCCATTTTATTTGTTTCTTCTGTTATCCTCTTCAAGAGCATAGATGTTAGGTCATCTTCTTGAATTTCAATTATGCTGGGGTGTTCAGGGCTACTTGCCCCTGGATAACTGGATTCTGGAGATGCCATATTGCTCTGTCTTTTTTTGGTTGATCTTTTACGCTGGCCTCTACTCATTAGCCTATCTTAGGTGTTTGGAGTTAGTTTCTGGTGGTTCCTGGAATCCTGTGGTGGAGAGAACCCCTTGGCAGGAAGAAGGTTTTTCCTGAAGAAAGCCTTCTCAGCTTCTTGGGTATAGTTACTGGATGGCCAGTGTTTTTCAGGAGTTGCCACTGCTCACCTCAGGCATAGAAACCTGAGTGGTAACTGTGGTCCTTGTTAGTTGAGAGGACTCTCCTCTCACCCAGAGAAGTCTTGAAGACAGCTGTCCTGCCTCTGGGTTTCTTGCTGTAAATTTATTGATCTGCTGCTATAACCTGTGTGTCCTGTGTTTTGGTCAGTTTTGTTAGGGATAACTGGTCCCCCCTGGAGCAGTATCTGGGGGTTGATCTCGGGGATTCCAGGCTTCCATAGGTCTGAGGTTGGGGCTCTGTGCCCCAGTACCCAAGCAGTAAACTGTGGCAGGTGTGTACTGCTCTCCTGGTAGCAGTAGACTATCTGGCGCACAGCAGGTCCCTGGGTTGGACTGGTCTGCGGGGCCTTTGCCAGGGATATACTGGGTGGCCCAAGTCTGTCCCCTTTGCTTTGTTTCCTGTGAGGATTTCTCCAGACAGTAACTGCCAGTCTCTGGTGCCCTGGGGCACACAGCTCTGTCTGTGCCAGAGAGCTGGGCATGCAGCAACTGTCTGTGCTTGCGGCTGGAGCCCAGTTCAGTGATGGCGGCTTGTACCTGCCAGTCTGTGAGACATTTTCCAGTGAAAGACTGGGTGACCCAAGTCAGTATCGTTTCCTTCCTTCCCTGTGGAGTTTTCTCGCAACTGGGACTCCCAGTCTCTGGTGTTTTTTGTGCCCACCGATCAGCCTAGAAAGGTGATCAGGACTTGCAGGTGTGTGGCTTTGGTCTGGTGACCTAATGCCTGCAGGACCCGGGATCTCTTCCAGGTTCTGGCTGGGTGACCTGAGCGTGGATCCGACTGATTCCCATGCCATGGGGGTTTCCTCTCACCTGGGAAACATGATCGTTGTTGTTTTTAGGCCCAGAGTTCAGTCTCTTGGTCGCTGTATGGAAAATGTCCTGCTCCTCAGACACAGTGTTCTCCTGGTGCTACCATCTTGTCCCCCCCAAAACAAGTAATTTTAAATTAGATATTGTGTTTATACATTTCTGGATCTTCCAGCACAGCATATGGTGCCTGACACTTTGAACAGGTGCAATAATGAAATTATTTCCTACAGCCCTAACATGACTGCAAGATTGCCATGGTGACCTATAAAATACCTTGTTCTAGTAATCATAGCAATGGAATAAGTGAAATCACACTACAATACCTAGGCTGATGGTAATGCTAAGAGCACTATTAATGTTCTCTCACAGAAGCAAACAGAGAAGGGTCACTAGACCATTACCTGAGATTCCAGCCACCCATTCCCTCCTGCCCACAACTGTGTGTGATTTTGGGATGTGCTAGAGAATACAGCAAATAGAATGATAGACAACAGAGTTTAAGCTTTTGTGAGGCCATTGTTATGCTCTTGGGACTTCAATCATGTAACAGTGGCATGAATGTTGTGATAGGTTCATAGGAGTAGTAATTAATATGGCAAAGTAAGAGTAGTTGTTTCCGCTAGAAATTTCCCAAAAGCTATTACTTGCTTTGCCTGCATGTGCTCAACTTGAATAACTCACAGTTGAAAGATAAAGGTTTGAGTCTTAAGACTCACAGCCAAACTTTGGGTCAAGCCAACTAATTTCCAACTGTATTAAAGACTCACTACAGAGTATGGAAGTCATATTCACACTGAAATCTATGGCAGAAAACTTGGCTAGGAAGTGATAGACCCTGGGGGAACCTACTTCAATTGTTTTATTACATAGATGGGATATGCATTCTAAACAATTGTGTTTATATCTGTATGTTACACTATTGTCTTCCTTTGTGCACAGAAACTTCTATTTCTAGGGGATGGACATTCATCACTGGTAAATCTATCAAAAATAAGTGACTATTGTTGGGGCTAAATTTTCAGATAAGAATTATTCATATATCACCTCCTTTAAGGAGAAAGAAACAGTGCAGAAGAAAAGGCAAACAAAACTTAAGATCTAGGGAAAGGGGTGAAATGTTGTAGTGAAATTATTTACTTTAGGCATAACATGACTGTGGTGAATTGAATGTGGAATTTCCCATATAAGTCACGTGTTTGAGCACTGGGTCCCAAGTTGGTGGTGCTGTTTGGAAAATTATAGAACTTTTAACAGGTACAGCCTTGCTGAAGAAACTATGATACTAGGAGCAGGCTTTGACAGTTTATGGCATTAACACGCTCTTGTCTGCTTTGTCTGCTTTCTAGATGTGAATGAAGAAGAAGTGATTTCTCAGCATCTGTCCTACCCCCATGTTCCTATTTCATCATAGACTCTCCCGCTGAAATCAAAAGACAAAATACACTCTTCCTTTTACAAGCCATTTTTGGTCATGGTGTTTTATCATAGTGACAAAAAAACAATAAAAAATAAAAATGACAACTAATACAGTGACTGTTAGCATCACTGGAGCCAGTTGCTGTTGTGACCCACAGAATGCCTTGGTCCTGAAGCTGTGGCAATGAAACAAGTAAAATTACAATGTGGACTTTGGGGGTGGGGTGAAAGGTTTTTGGTGTGATATATGGAAGGGGATGAGAGAGGGAGTTAGGAATAAAAGTGGCTAAAATTCACTATTTAAATTGTGAAAGTGTCAAGAAATAATAAAAATATTTCATGAAAAAAAGTAAAAATAAGTAGATACAGCAATAGTTAGGTCTACGGTAATGATACCAGACTGTTAGCATCCCTATAAAAATGAAAGTAGAGAGGGTAATTAATCTTGCCTCAGATTTCAGCTATTTCCTTCTTTTTGCCAGATTCTTTCCCAAAGCTACAAGAGACCTTGAGGGTGCTATGGTATACTAGGGTGGAAATTAACTGGTAGAGCCTTTGCGAGTCATTATCTTTGCCTACTAGGGTGGTACTTCTGTTTCTGATGTAGGCGATTTTGAATTACTCAGGCTCCTATATGTATGTTTCTGTAAGTAACCCCAATAAACCCATTGGTTCATCAAGATGGAATTGGATGGAATTGTTTCTTCTCTCTGTCACCAATGTCCTTTCTGTGCTGGATAGATATTTGTTCACCTCTTCCTAGGAAAATACATACCAGGCAAGCACTCTACCAACAGAACTATATCCTAGTCTCTGTTCAGGGGCTCAATAAGGAGATTAGAAAGATGTTGGCAATCACGAGGCTGTGTTTCTTGTTGATGGTTAACAGATGACCAGTTGGTAGAGTAAGCCAGAGACAAATAAAGGTTGGATTACTACAAGAAGCAGAGTAATGAACAGGAAGGTGAAATAGAAATTCCAAGTAGAAGGCAGGTGTTGTGTGTATCTCCAGCCTAGGTAGATCTCATAGACTGCTCATGTCTGCCATAAAAAGGACACAGGTGAACCACTGTAGGGTGATATTCAGTTCACCTACGTGGTCAGGTGTGGTGATGCATGTTTTCTCTTAATTTCTAAGAGACTGGAACGTTTGCTGAGCCTCACAGCTGAGTTAATCACACGCCACTGAGTCAAGACTGTCATCCTACTGTGTATTCAGCCTGTTTAACTTTCCTTTAATTGAGCAATGAAACAACCAAACCAAGTTGGTTGCTTTGGATGTCCCATGCAACAACAACTTTTATAAC
The DNA here is from genome assembly GCF_907164565.1 of Psammomys obesus. NCBI lineage: Eukaryota > Metazoa > Chordata > Mammalia > Rodentia > Muridae > Psammomys > Psammomys obesus. The sequence continues at coordinate 4,472,446 of NW_026586463.1, forward strand.
CTAAGCTAAAGCATAGCTGTTCTTTTAAGTTATGCATTCATCCATCGCCTTCACCCTGAGCAATGCATGTGTATTCTGATAATATTTGTTGGAAACAACAAAAATAGCAGCTGAAGGCAGTAGTATATGGTGAATATCCACTAGAAATGCTGAACACAATATTTTAATGCTGCTTGATTAAAAAAAAGTTTGTAGTACTGTTTATTATCTGATTCAGTCGAACCAGTGACTTAAAATGCTGTTAAAGATTGCTGTAAAGTATTACTTGTTCCTTTCCAAAGCGATGATTTCTGTGTTGTTCAATAAAAGAGAGAGCATAGCTCTTTGTTTGGGCCAGACACACAGAGAAACACAGACTCAGGGATAGATTCACAATATTGCCTCTAGGCAAGCACAGACTCATACAACCAACAGAGGATAGAAGACACAGAAAGTGTGAAGTAAAGAGTTAAAATCTGGGTTTTTTCTTGGGTAAATGACACTATGGGAGAGTGTCTGGATTCTTTCTTTAATGTAACAGATGAATTATTGGCAACTTGGGTATACTATTAATGTGCTAAATCTACACAACCTTGGAATTAATTTTTCTTTGAGGTAAAGAGGAATGAGTTGAAAATAAGCATCATTAAAGCTAGTCAAGAAACGGGAGGTTGCTGGGTAGTATGTATATACTTGGAGGAGGGTGAGGACATTTTTAAGAAGTTACAATTAGATTGTTTGGTGTTCTAGAATAGAATAGTGACTAAGAAAGGCATTTTCAGATAATGTGGTCAACTTAGGTAGCCCAGACACACGTGCCATATGAGATAAACTTCCTTAGCTCTTTATATGTGTGTATTCTGCAACTGAGAGCAAATAGAAGACAAGGTTGGCCCGCGTTAAGCCAGGGCAACATTAGTGTTCTAGGGTGGTAGTTCTCAAACACAGAGCTCTAGGGGAGGTTGCACCAACAGCAACTTCTTAACTCCTTTTACTACATCCCTGTACTCCTGGAGGTGGTTCCTCTGGAGAAGGCCTTTCTTTTTGATGCCTCCGGAGTTACCAAGTTCCCCAGTGAAGTCCCTTTGAAAGGACAGGGCTCTGGTTCAAACATTTTGTGTTGCATCCTTTTTTCATATTGTAGACCTTCATTATTCTCATTGAAAAGCTAATGGCCAGTTGCATACAGGGTCAGGTGATAATTTTAGATGTAGGCCTTGCCTTCTCTTAAACCTATTTTATTCGGAGTTCCTTATGTCTCTTTCTCCTTCTCCACCCCAATCCCTTCCAAATCCCCAATATGAGGTAGGAGAGAAAGAAGGTTTGAAGGGACAGGGGATGTGGACCTTTTTAGAAGTAGTTCCTTGGGGTGATTGATTCCACTCTTCATCATCAGGATACCGGCAGTCCAGTTAAACAGTAAAGCAACAATCCAGCAACAGTAAAATCAGAAACAGGAGTCAGCAGAAATGGTACTATTCAACAGAAGCAGCATGAAGATTTCTCTGGAGCTTTTCTCTGGGAGTGATGCAAAGCGATCTCTCTCTGTGGGATATTTATACTGTCTTGAAGTCCACACAAGGTTATTTTTCAGCTCTCCAAAGTCTTGCCCCCATTCGAAGACAGTTTCCTGTTGACAAGGATCACGAGCTCTCTCACAAGGTTGCTATCAGTGAACAAGGATCATGCAGCTCTTACGAGGCTGTTATCAGCTATGGACAAAATATTCTCACATCTCATACATGGGACTATAACAAAACATATCCACATAATACAAACAAAACTTCCATTATATTTGGACTCCAAGCTCTGCATGGAATATGGGCAGTCATCACTACTATTGTATAAACACTAAGAAACCAACAGAGACTAATGGAACAAAGCTTTATCTTACTTTTTTAAATTTAATTTTTTTTATAATTTATTCACTCTACATTCTGATTGTAGGCCCCTCTCTTATCTCCTCCTGGTGCCACCCTCCTTACTTCCTCACCCCTATTCCCCTCTCCTAGTACTCAGAAATGGGGAGCCCTCCTTTCCTAGCATCTGACCTCAGCCTATCAAGTCTCATTAGGCCTGCCTTCATCCTCTTCCTCTGTGGCCTGGTAAAGCCCCCACCCCACCAAGGGGGAGTGATCAAAGAGTGAGCAACAGAGTCCATGTGAGAGACAGTTCCTGCTCCCCTTACTAGGGAACTCAAATGGTCTAAGTCCCCTTCATGCATGGTCCTTGGTTGATGCCTCAGTCTCTACAGGCTCCCATGGGCCAAAATTTGTTTTCTGTTGGTCTTATTATGGAGCTCCTGTCTACTCTGGGTCCTTCTATCCCCCCACTCTTTCCTATGACTCCCTGCCCAAAGTTTAGCTGTGAGTCTTAAGACTCAAACCTTTATCTTTCAACTGTGAGTTACTTAAGTTGAGACATGCAGGCAAAGCAAGTAATTGCTTTTGGGAAATTTCTAACGGAAACAATTACTCTTATTTTCCCACATTAATTACTACTCCTGTGAACCTATCACAACATCTAAAATTACACTATTAAAACTGCTTTTCTTTGAAATGAAGCACTGTAGTCTCAATTATTATATCCTTCTCTTTCTCCTCCTTCTTCTCCTCTTCATCCTCTTCCTCCTCCTATCTTCTCCACTTCTACTCTATCTTCATTGTTGAGGAGTGGGCCAAGGACCTCTTACATGTCAAGCATTCACTTTAACACTGAGAAACATTGTCAAAACTTTCCTCCAACTTTTTTCAAAATTTCAGTCATAGTAACAGGATACCCAAAGCAAGTAAAACATATCCATAGGGCCAGGCATAAAGAAAGCACAAGAGCTTAAACTCATACATTCCAAGTTCATAGTCAGAGATGCCCTTGACTTCTCCTGAGGTTGGGGTAAGCTAATCCTTAGGGACTTGGTCTTCAAATCTGAGAATGGTGGCTGACGCTAGCTGGCTTACCAGACATAAAAAGAGAGGAAAGGATAGATACATCCAGAAAGGATGGAGGTCTCACATTCTCACAAATAGCTCTTTTACTAAAATTGTAAAATTGTAAAAGAACCCCTTCCTCTTCAGGACTCCGAAGATTAGTGGATGAAAGACCTACTCTGCATTTTTTGTTGTTGTTGTTTTGTTTTGCAAATTTATCTTTGATTCTGATTCTGATTAGAGTGAGAGTTTGCATTCTCTTCAGTCAGTTGTTTATATAATACCCTGTTCAATCTAGCTTTATATCTAGCTTTTGCATCTTTCCTTCCTGGAATTTCTCTCAGTATGCTTACTTTAAAAAAAAAAAAAAGCAGTAACTTAACATTTACCTTATTTTCTACAAGTTTCATAATTTAGGTTTTATTCTTGCTGATAACCCCCTAATGAAGTTGTTAAATAAGATTGCAGTGGTAACACATTAAAATACTGTTTGTAACTCAGTGTATTTTCATTTTAGAACCCTTTTCTTTAGTGCTTGAGGCAGTCTTTTATATTTGAGATCCTGTTTACATCTGAACTAATTGGAATTAATTTGGTCTTTCAGTTACAATAAGCTTTGTGATATGGAAGCTTAATTCTTCCATCTCATAAAGTGAGGATGCTTTGAGGTCATGTTATCTGAGGCGACTGAAACTGCTTTTGGAGTTTAGTAGCTGCAAAACTCCCCTCTTAAGATGGGACAGCTGAGTCAGATTGCTCTAAATTGCCTTGAAGGGTCTAAAGGAAATAAAATCCATGTATCAAAGAGACAACTACACTCCCATGTTCAGCATTATTTACTGTAGTCATGAAATGAGAAGAATCTGTTAACTTATGCATGGTTAAAGGAGACACAGTAATCATAATTATGCCACATTTTGGTAATATGTAGAATATTACTCAACCATACAAAAGCATCAAATGACAATTTGTGTCATTTTCACGAGAGATCTTCATGCTAAATAAAGTAAACCAGATACAGGAAGACAAAGTACTGCGTTATTTCATGTGTATGTGGAATCTACAGGTGTTATTTCACGGAAGTGTTAGGAGAGGCTGGCGCAGTAGTGGGTGGCAGGGTAGAGTGATGGAGAAATATTGCTCAGTTGTTACTAAGTTACAGTCAGGCAGGAGGAAGAGGTTCTGGTGTCTTGTTGCCCTATCGTGAGCGAGCTGAGGGGTAATGATAATGCACTGGGAATTTCAAAAACCAAGAAAGAGTTTTTAATGTTTTCATCCTTTTTACCATAAGTGTTAAGAAAGACATATGTGATGGACCTAATTCAAACATTATATAATGTACTTCTACATCAACATCATTTGGTACTCCAGTTTAGGTATGATTTATATTGTTTTGTTTACCAGTTAAATAAACTTAAATAATAAGGAAAACAAATACAAACAGAAAAGATGGGATGGACAGGTGAGAAGTCACTTGTCTTGACTTGTGTGTGGTGGCTATGGAACAACAGCCTGCGTACTATTGTGGGTTAGACTTTCACAGTAAACACAAATGAAGGGTTCAAACTGGAGTGAATTTCATGATTACCATAAGACAAGCTTAAACCACCACTCAGAATCATTTCCTTGGGGACCAGTACTACTCAGTGCAGCTGGGACACCAACACAGCAAGAAAGCACAGTGAAAATGCTGAATGTTTCTGAAGTGATGATGGTGGTGGCAGCGATGGTGTGTGTGTGTGTGTGTGTGTGTGAGAGAGAGAGAGAGAGAGAGAGAGAGAGAGAGAGAGAAGGTAAAAGAGAGAGAGAGTAGAGAAGAGAGATCATCCAGACACATATTTTCTTTTTGCCAAACACTGAATGAGGCCTCTTTCCGTGGACACAATATAGTCTGAACGATTGAATACGATACAGGAAATTGATGAGTGTGAGCTGGAGCCAGACACTGCAGGGATCATTTCATGGGGAAACTTGATGTTAATAAAAAAATGACAAAACATGAAAAGCCTGACGTGCAAATTGCTTTGACTGACCAGACGATTAGGGCAACTTACATAGATGTGAATGTACCATAAATAACTGTCTACAACCTAGCTGAGTAAAATTGCAATAAAACCCTGAGAGGTGGTCAAAATCACCTCTGGGAAAACTAAGCATTGGTGCTGAAACCTTCAGAGTTTTGTAGCTGGGAAACAGGATATACTTTAGCATGAAGAACATTGACAGAAACAGGTCTGGCTGCTTGGTCTCTCACAGAGCAAAGCAGTGCAATGGACTTATGCTTCCAAATCCTGCTTATTAAATCTATATCTATACACCAAGAGAGTTCTCTAACTCCTACTGTTTCCTCTCAAACTTCTTCCATCTGATGTATGATTGGAGGTGATACAGTGAGTGTATGACTCTTTCTTTCTTTTTGCATTACGGTCACACACACACACACACACACACACACACACACACACACATAGATCATAGAAGTTGACTTCTCCGCAGCCCCAAACTTACAGTTCCATAGTGATTATCATGGACTGGTTAACTTCCATTGTCAATTTGGTGGGAATTAGAATCCCGCAAGGGGCAGACCCCTGGCCATGTCTATGGGGGCATTTCCAGTGAGAGTAAACTCAAGAGGAGAGAACCGCCCTGAATATGGATGGCACTCTTCCTCGGGCTAGAAAAAAGATGTGAAAGCCAGTGGAGCACCACTGCTTATTTCTTTGTTTACCAATTGGGGGTGCAGCATAGTCGGCTGCCTTATACTCCTGGCCATGGTGGATTGAACCCACAGACTCAGAGCCAAAATCAACCCTTCCTTTTTTAAGTAGCTTTTGTCAAGTAATTTGTCACAACAACAAGAAAAGGAACCGAATACAGGGCATTATCTTGGTTGCTTATGCCATCCTTTCTTCTGTCTGCTGCTAGAATGTCTGGGCAGGAGGGTGGAGCTCCATCCTAGGAGCTAGAAATCAAACACAGCATCAGTGTTGCCCTTGATGGGAAATCTCAGCAAGTAGCATGTTGATCGTCATACAAGGTAATTGGGAACAAGACAGGAGGATTAGATATTGGAAATGCCACGAGAACCAAACTCATTCTCAGGATGGGTAAAGGAAGCCAGCTGCTTGGAAGCACAGCAGGGAGCATGCCTTCAAACAGAAAGAGAAATATAATTTCCATGCATGCTTTGAGATCTATTAGCCCTTTCCTTCTTCCCATGGAGCTTTATCTGCCATTCTTCCCTGACAAGTGGCTGGTGCTATGAAAGGTTGCCTTGCCTTGGCCACTTCTCTCCTACTGGTTGATAAATAGCATTTACTACCAGCAGACATGCTGGACACTGGACTCCTGACCTCAGTCACTGCCAGATCTTCCCTTGATCTTCACCTGCCCAACTGAGTGCTTGCGAAATCAATACCCACTTGCTATAGAAAAAAAAAAAAAGGCTGAATTGTAATTTTGTTTTGAGATTTACTTCCTTGTCTCAACTCCTTTGTCAGAGACCAAACAGCTTATTTTTTGTGTATGAGGTGAAAATCACCAATGGTATTCTTTTTGAGAAGCATCACATGTCCTTACGTTTTATTTAGTCTGTGCAACTTCCTGTCTCATCTGCTCTCAAACATGGCTGCTTATCCTCTCCTGTGGTTCATTTCTGGTTGTGTAGTTCTAGTTCTCTTCTCTTAGTCTTGGTAGATGGTCCCTTATAGCAAAGATAGCAACAACCATTTAGCTTCCTAGCCTACCTTCCTGTAAGCTTTTAGTAGCTATCTCTTCCTTGTGTGTTCTTTACCTGCTAAATGATTAGTAATGTTTAGTACTTTTGTATATTTTGAACTTCTGGCCTGGAAGCCAACCTTTAATAACCAATATTTCTTCACATGGTTCATACTTTTCTCTGTTACAGACTTAGTCATTTATATCCATGCTGATTCCTTGAATGCCAGCAAGGGCTTCACTTTTTACTCCTACATTTAAACATCTCTTTCCTTATAGTGGTTGATGTGGCTACAACCTGACCCAGATTCTTGAAATCAGCTCATTTCTGTCACTGCTCAGGCCTGTTTGCATGCTATTCCTGGAACAGATGATGGCCATTCTGTTCCCTGCGAGGACAGGGGAAACTCATGAAACATCCAGCTACTGAACATGGAGTCAAGCCTTGAAACTTGAGACTAGGAAAGAAATGAAGCACAAACTTGCTCTTACTGTAGCCAACCCAGTCTTTCAATTTTACTTTGGTCTTCACCATTCTTCACACTATCTTCCTATATGAATCTGTTTTGCCCTTCATTACTATGATCTGTTATCTACAGGCCTATGGCTGGTTGCTAGTAGATGAGGCACCTGCCTCTGTTTCAAGCAGATGCAAACAAGGAGAGGGTCCTTGCAGTAAGCCAGTAACCCTCGCCCTTGACATCAGCTGGTGCCACTGATGAGGCTCTCTTCCAAAGGAAACTGTAGGGACTGAGAATCTCCCAGACATACCTAACACAATTAACTCCAGGAATCTGACCACGAACTGATCAACCCAGTGGCCATGCATGGATAGGTCAATAATACTAATAAAAGAAAACTGCTACAGTGACAGAGATTGTGTTAAATATTCAAAGATAAGTGTTTGAACCTAGTCAGGTGCATGGGTGTGCCGAAGAAATGAATGCTAAAAAGAGTCAACACATTAATGAAATTTAAAAAGAATGAAAATGTGAATTAATTTGATTTGATGACTCAATTAATAGCAGAAATCTCCTGCAGGGGCAGATGAGGCCAAGCAAGGCATTTTGAATTTATTTGGAAAAAAATTCTTCTAACTATTGGAAAGTATGCACAGGGTGTGATGTAGTTCTATTAAAATATCATTAAGAAACTAATTAGAGAATTATAATTAGCATCGATTAACTCTCCTTTGTTGGAAGAGCAGAAAAGCATATCAGATATGATTATGTGGAGATGATTAATAGAAGCAGACGAGGGCAAACAAGCCTGGAAAAGGGCATCTTTACTAAGACATCAGCTCTCCTAGCGCTCTGTGTCCTCCAAGGACAAAATCTCAGCTGCCGGGATTGAGACCAGAGCCCCTTCTACTTCCTAGAGGCTTTTCTGAGAGAGGCTCTGAGCACTTGGCAGGCAAACTGTTAGGAACAGGCTGTGTGCCACAGGGAAAGCAAGGGATGCCAAGCAGGTTTTGTGGCCCCTACCTGAAAGGCAGAACAGCCAGGAAGGCAGGAACTTGCAGGAATCCAATCTAAATATTCCTACTGCAGTCTGAGAGGTCAGTGTTTGAATTGCAGCTGGATTATTGTTAGGCTGGACTCAGGCATAGTGCCTCATCTTTCTGCTCCTCAGTGTGAGGCGAGATGGTAAATCATACCGCACTGGCAAGCTGGAATCATCTTCAGCTGTACAGTATGTGAGATTGCTAAGCCCCATTCCTGATATGATTTATAATAAGTGGTGTTATGTTGGTAAAACATCCCATCAACTAAAGAAGACAGCGTCAAATGGAGCCTGAGGTGGAATGTAACACACTTCAGTGTGTCTGAAAGTAGTTATATTTCTCCTGGGATATGCTGGTAAAACCTGAAGGTAAAATTTTATGTTTATGAATGAAAGAACCTCAGGTATTTAGAGCCAGAATTCATTGCAATAAGAAGAAAGGCAGGAAGGCAGGAACTCTTTCTCTTTCTCTCTGTTTCTCTTTTTTTTCTCTCTCTATATATGTATATAGACACATATACATGTGGGTCTCTCTCTATATATATGTATAGATATACATATGTATGTATGTAGATATGTATGTATATGTAGATACACACACACACACACACACACACACACACACACATATAAAACCTTCCCCCCCCGTTTCCCTTCTCCTCTCTGTCTCTCCAGTTGGCAAAAATTTGCATTCTCTGTAAGTTCTTAGGAACCTTTAATGACTCCTCATTTGCCATGAAATGTAAGGGTCACTGAACTTTGCCCCTTCTTCTTGCCCATATGTGTCAATTAGATTATTCATAATCAAAGTTCAGGACAGAGTTAAATCATCTTACAGACTCTGTTACAACTCCCTGTGGATCTCTTCGCTTTCACCTGGATAACTCTGTCAGAAAGCCCAAACTATTATCAGAGAGGCTCCTGTTCTTTAGTTAACACATTTCGCTCAAATTTCTGGGCTCATGTTCTGTTACTATCGGCCTTAGACTTCAATTTCTTTTAAAGGATCAAGATGAGTGTTGAGAGATATCTATATTTCAAAATAAATCATAAGCAGAACCGTTTGACTGTAAACTGTAAATGACATTACCATGTAATGAACTCTCAACAACTAAGGGTATGTTACATGAGAATATTTTCCTGTATTTCTACCATAGCATTTTCATACTCCAGGAGTTCAATATGTGTATAGTCATTTCTAACACACAGTTATTATACAAATTTTCTTGAGCACCCGTAAAACATTCCTTATAGTATATTAAATATGCCATACTCAGTCTAGGATCACTGATTACATTTGGTTTCTATGGCAAAGATACATTTATTTTTTAGTAAATTTTATATACTTTTATTTATCCCTTTTACTTCTTGCTCTGTATGTACCGGACTTGCTCCTCCCACCCCAGTCGAATCCTCCTTCTATTTTTTCCTTTTCTCTCTTGAAAACACCTGTGTGCCCCTTCCTGCCACAGCCCTTTTGAACTTGCCTGATTTCTGTGGCTACTGCAAGTTATACACTCACATTTAAAAACCAGTAGCTAGAAATAAGAGACAACATGTGGCATTCATCTTTCTAGGCCTGGGTTACCTCTCTGTATAATAAATTTTAATTCCAACCATTTACCTGAAAATTGCATGATTTTGTTTTTTTTCCTTACAGATGAATAGAATTCTGTTGTGTATTTGTGCTAAACTTTCAGTACCTGTTTGTCGGTTGAGAGACATTTAGACTGGCTTCATTTCCTAGCTCTTGTGACTAGAGCAGCAACAAACAGGCTGAGCGAGTATCTGTGGAGTAGAGTGTTGAGTCCTGTGGGTATATGCCACGGAGGGGCATAGCTGGGTCACGCAGTAGCTTTATTTTGACTTTTTAGATTTTTGAGAATTCTTTCTTTAAAGAGTAGCTAATTTGCAATCCCAAAAAGAGTAACGAGGGGTCCTCTTTCCCCAGATAGCTTCCAGAATTTGTTGTCCGTTGTTTTCTTGATCTTAGCAATTCTCATGTGGTAAGTTGAAATCTCAAAGGAGTTTTAATTTTCATTTCCCAAGTTGCTAGGAGTGTTGAACACTTTTTGAGATATTTCTTGGCCAATTTTATTTCTTCTTTTGAGAACTCTCCAGGTCCAGAGCCTCCCAGTCCCCCTCCCCCCATGTTAACTGTTTTTTGTATAATTGTTTGTTCCCTTGACTCTTTGTTCTTTAAGTTCTTTATAAATTCTGGATATTGAGTCTTTGTCAGATGTGTACCTGGCAAAGATTCTACCCTACTCTGTGGGCTTCTTCACGCAATTGATTGTTTTCATTTCTGTACAGAAGCTTTTTATTTTTATGGTGTCTGCAAGGGTACTTTTAAAAGCCTCTTGAATAACTAGATGAGTCTTTTCTTCTGCTTCTTAATTGAAAACCAAAGAGGTGAAAAGCCTGCTCTCCTCACACACAAGTGTCACATTTAGAGTTGTAGGTATAAAGTCTGCAAGTATGTAGTCAGAAACAGCATATTAGAAGTGTTGGGTTGTTTATAATAATAATAATAATAATAATAATAATAATAATAATAATAATAAT